>NW_025745385.1:510280-527780 GCF_021184085.1 Oncorhynchus gorbuscha | reverse complement strand
TGATGTTATACATCTGTACTGCTGCTCTGTGGGGGTTTGAGGCTGGGTGTCTGTAGAGCAACAACTGCTGATGTTATACATCTGTACTGCTGCTCTGTGGGGGTTTGAGGCTGGGTGTCTGTAGAGCAACAACTGCTGATGTTATACATCTGTACTGCTGCTCTGTGGGGGTTTGAGGCTGGGTGTCTGTAGAGCAACAACTGCTGATGTAAAAAGGGCTTTATAAAATAACGTTGATTGATTGATTAACTACTACTGCTACATTTAGGACTCTGATTACAGCCTTTGAGCAGCTCTAGTCTTCAGGCATCTCTGACTTTAGTTAGTGTGTTTATAGAGGGTTTATAGTGTGCTATGTGTTTATAAGGTAGCCTAGTGGTTAGAGTGTTGGACTAGTAACTGAAAGGTTGCAAGATCAAATCCCTGAGCTGACAAGGTAAAAAAAATCTGTCCTTCTGCCCCTAAACAAGGCAGTTAACCCACTGTTCCCCGGTAGGCTGTCATTGTAAATAAGAATTTGTTCTTCAACTGACTTGCCAAGTTAAATAAAGGATAAATCAAATAGAAATGGTGTTATAATTATGTTAAAATGTGTTTATAGCCATAATAGATCACAGACTATATATTTATTATACATGGTTAAAACCTTTCTATAGAGTTAGAGATAATAACGTGTGTGTGTGTGTGTGTGTGTGTGTGTGTGTGTGTGTGTGTGTGTGTGTGTGTGTGTGTGTGTGTGTGTGTGTGTGTGTGTGTGTGTGTGTGTGTGTGTGTGTGTGTGTGTGTGTGTGTGTGTGTGTGTGTGTGTGTGTGTGTGTGTGGTACATGTTGATATTTCTCTAAATGTGTTACATTTCTGAAGCTGTCAGGGGGAGGGAATGTGACAAGTCGGTTACACGGTTGACGTTCTGACTGTTTTCTCACGGGAAAAGCGCCCCAGAACCAAGGGGGCGTTTAGTGTGACTAGCTGTCGGGTCAGAACAGATGGAGAGCACAGGAATCTGCTTCGCTCATTGGTTTCCAGAATATAGACTTCAGGGCCCTCCAATCTAGTCCTATGTCTATTACTAATCGGCTATTTAGTATACAAACAAATAAAGCAGACGCTTCTTACACGTATGAGCTATATTATCTCAAAACCGTTTAATTAAGATACACATTGTAGGCAATTACACACGAGTTTATTGATCTGTATTACTCTAATATATCGGTGCAAGTGGTTACTGTTTCTCACCCCGCGGGGGCTGTGTGAAGGTGTTTTGAATTTGTGCGTGTGCATATTTGTGTGTGAGTGAGTGGATATTTACTGCTCTGCAACACGACGCTGATGTAGGCTATTTTCAGACCTGCGCGTGCTGCCGTACTAATATTTATAAGAGCTATCTGGATGTGGCGCCAAGAGAATCCGTGCATGTCCGCGTTAAGACGCACACACACACACATTCACACTGAGCGAGAGACGGAGAAGTTCGTCCGCTCGGGGCGTGGTTTGGAGCGTGTCACTCAAGCGGAGGAGTCAGCTGCTGGCACGAGTCTGGGCGGGGTGACGTGTGCGGAGCTGGAGCCCAGGCAGCAGCAGAAGTTCGTTATTAATGTCAGGACTTCCTCCTGTCTGTTAGTCACCAGTCTACTGCCGGAGGCTCCCAACGGTTTTACACGGATAATCCATCCTGTCGAAATGAAACTGAACTTTTACGGTACAAAACAGAACTGTTGATTCTGATGGACCCGTAACCTTCTTTCCAGAGACCACGATGTGAATAAATAGTCACTTGCAGGATTTATTGGTGGATTTTTGTGGTTACTGAAAGGCGGGACGTGGTCTGACCATACTGGGGCGGAGGAGCGGTTGGTCAACCATGCTGTGGCCAGGTTTAGCGCACTGGGTAGCGGCTGTGTTTCTCTGTAGGGTCGCCTCGGCGCAGTACACCAGCGACCAGTGCAGCTGGAGAGGAAGGTAGGCTATACGTTTATTATTGCATGTGTGTTATTCGACACGTTTTATTAACCCTTATAGGATGTAGACTATAAGCCTACAATCCTGTTGCCGAGTGGTTAAAGGAGTGTTGGGTAATAGTCTATGGCAGTGTTGCTAGGAACCAGTATAACAGGCTGATACAGTCAGTCCAACAACGGTAGATGTTATGGAAACCCTCGTTTCCTCCCTGCACTTCCAGATGTTGCGCAATAATGTCCTGAACAGCGAGACCACAGCATATGTGTAGGTGCAAACAGGTTGGATAGATTAAGTCTGATGCATTTCATATGTTTTTGCAATAAACGGGGGGAAGGGGGGGGTGAACCCCGGGGGGTGAACCCCTTGACACCCCCAGCCTCTGTGAGAGTGAGGGAGGGAGGGAGGGAGGGAGGGAGGGAGGGAGGGAGGGAGGGAGGGAGGGAGGGAGGGAGGGAGGGAGGGAGACGTCCTTCCTTATACAATGAGATTGTGTTTATACATGCGTTATGCAGTTTAGGCCTGATGGATTTGCATAGGGAACGTGTTTGTTTCTCCTGTCCTGTAGCCTATAGCGATGTGAGCTCCAATTGGCGGCGTGCCATAATATTCAAAGAAAACACGATAACATATTTTGAAATGTTCCAGTTCAATATACCAAATCTCCGTGCGTGCGCCAAAAGGAGAGCTTGGTTTGGGCGCTTGGACCGTGGAGCCACCAGAGGGAAAAGGAGAGCTTGGGTTGGGCGCTTGGACCGTGGAGCCGTCAGAGGGGACATAATAGGTTTTCAGCGCTACATCTCGTGTTGAGTTCATACCTTACCTTTCACATACTCATAAAAACTGTGTTCTAGGCTATTGTATATAGCATGGCACCCTCCAGATAGTGAGTGCGCAGCCACTCCTGTAATGTTGCCGCGCCGCGGTGCGGTTTTCATTTGAAGATATCAACTTCGAACACGTTTATCTTTTACTGATCTTAAAGTGTTTATCTTTTACTGATCTTAAAGTGTTTATCTTTTACTGATCTTAAAGTGTTTATCTTTTACTGATCTTAAAGTGTTTATCTTTTACTGATCTTAAAGTGTTTATCTTTTACTGATCTTAAAGTGTTTATCTTTTACTGATCTTAAAGTGTTTATCTTTTACTGATCTTAAAGTGCGCGCATCCCAGATAACCGACCACATCCTCCCTCCCCTGCGCTCCGGGTATTGGTCACATCGGGTCACAGTTTATAGAGAGAGAGAGACTCATGCTGTAATCAAGTTGCTCTTTAAACGACCTCTTAACTAAGTGATAAGGTATCATGCATAGGAAGTTAACTGTTAAATATGTTTGTTGTGTTCATGTTTATGACCAACAACATTGCTTCCTCAAACATCAAATATATTCATAACAAGTTTCCTAACCTCTTCTATCCCCCTCTACCCTCTCCTCCTCCCTCATCATCATAACCTCTCCTCCCTCATCATCATAACCTCTCCTCCCTCATCATCATAAACTCTCCTCCCTCATCATCATAACCTCTCCTCCCCCATCATCATAACCTCTCCCCCCTCATCATCATAACCTCTCCTCCCTCATCATCATAACCTCTCCTCCCTCATCATCATAACCTCATCATCATAACCTCCCTCCCTCATCATCATAACCTCTCCTCCCTCATCATCATAACCTCTCCTCCCCATCATCATAACCTCTCCTCCCCCATCATCATAACCTCTCCTCCCCCATCATCATAACCTCTCCTCCCCATCATCATAACCTCTCCTCCCCCATCATCCTAACCTCTCCTCCTCCCTCATCATCATAACCTCTCCTCCTCCTCATCATCATAACCTCTCCCCCTCCCTCATCATCATAACATCTCCTCCTCCCTCATCATCATAACCTCTCCTCCTCCTCATCATCATAACCTCTCCTCCCCCATCATCCTAACCTCTCCCCTCCCTCATCATCATAACCTCTCCTCCCTCATCATCATAACCTCTCCTCCCCCATCATCATAACCTCTCCTCCCCCATCATCCTAACCTCTCCCCCTCCCTCATCATCATAACCTCTCCCCCTCCCTCATCATCATAACCTCTCCTCCTCCCTCATCATCATAACCTCTCCTCCCCCATCATCCTAACCTCCCCCTCCCTCATCATCATAACCTCTCCTCCTCATCATCATAACCTCTCCTCCCCCATCATAAACCTCTCCTCCCCCATCATCCTAACCTCTCCCCCTCCCTCATCATCATAACCTCTCCCCCTCCCTCATCATCATAACCTCTCCTCCTCCCTCATCATCATAACCTCTCCTCCCCATCATCCTAACCTCTCCCCCTCCCTCATCATCATAACCTCTCCTCCTCCCCCATCATCATAACCTCTCTTCCCTCCTCATCATCATAACCTCTCCCCTCTCTCATCATCATAACCTCTCCCCCTCCCTCATCATCATAACCTCTCCCCCTCCCCCATCATCATAACCTCTCCTCCCTCCTCATCATCATAACCTCTCCCCTCCCTCATCATCATAACCTCTCCCCCTCCCTCATCATCATAACCTCTCCCCTCCCTCATCATCATAACCTCTCCCCCTCCCTCATCATCATAACCTCTCCTCCCTCATCATCATAACCTCCCCTCCCTCATCATCATAACCTCCCCTCCCTCATCATCATAACCTCTCCTCCCTCCTCATCATCATAACCTCTCCTCCTCCCTCTCTCCCTCTCTCCTCCTCCCTCTCTCCCTCTCTCCTCCTCCCTCTCTCCCTCTCTCCTCCTCCCTCTCTCCTCCTCCCTCTCTCCCTCTCACCTTCCCTCTCTCTCTCCCTCTCTCCTCTCCCAGTGGTCTGACCCATGAGTCTCACTCCCGTGATGTGGAGCAGGTATACCTGCGTTGCTCCCAGGGCAGTCTAGAGTGGCTCTATCCTACTGGGGCCCTCATCGTCAACCTGCGGCCCAACACGGAGCCCACGTCTGGGGCTTCCCCCGGCCTGCACGCCTGCATCAAGCCCCAGACAGACTCCCGCGGATCACACCTCTACCTGGAGAGAGCTGGACAGCTCCGCCTGCTGATGTCTGAGACAGAACAGGTAGATGGTCAGTCATTCAGTCAATCAGTCGGTCAGTCATTCAGTCGGTCGGTCATTCAGTCGGTCAGTCACGTTTATTCATAAATCCCTTTTTTACATCAGAAGTAGATATTTCACAGTAACCTGACTGATAACAGCACAGATATTTCACAGTAACCTGACTGATAACAGCACAGATATTTCACAGTAACCTGACTGATAACAGCACAGATATTTCACAGTAACCTGACTGATAACAGCACAGATATTTCACAGTAACCTGACTGAGAACAGCACAGATATTTCTAACCTGACTGAGAACAGCACAGATATTTCACAGTAACCTGACTGAGAACAGCACAGAGCAGGTTACATAGGCAGAAAACACATGCTTAAGTTTAACCACTGTAAATATAATTGTTGATATGTTCATAAAGTACTCATGTGAAAATGATTATCTCAGTGTCATCACACCAGTACGTATTTAATCATGTTTGTTATATTTCCAGGCGCATGGCAGGGTGCAGTGTTTCTCCCTGACAGAGGGGCGCTGTTCATAGAGGCAGTGGGCCAGCAGGACATCAGCAAGAGGATCACAGTGTTTCAGTATGAACTGGTGGCCAGCCACGGACCTGGAGCTCATCTGTACCCACACCTCAACACTGGACCTGGTAAGAGACCAAGACACACACACACCTCAACACTGGCACTGGTAAGAGACCAACACACACACACACACACACACACACACACACACACACACACACACACACACACACACACACACACACACACACACACACACACACACACACACACACACACACACACACACACACAACACTGGACCTGGTAAGAGACCAACACACACACACCTCAACACTGGACCTGGTAAGAGACCAACACACACACACCTCAACACTGGACCTGGTAAGAGACCAACACACACACACCTCAACACTGGACCTGGTAAGAGACCAACACACACACACACCTCAACACTGGCACTGGTAAGAGACCAACACACACACACACACACACCTCAACACTGGCACTGGTAAGAGACCAACACACACACACACACACACCTCAACACTGGCACTGGTAAGAGACCAACACACACACACACACCTCAACACTGGCACTGGTAAGAGACACACACACACACACACACACACACACACACACACACACACACACACACACACACACACACACACACACACACACACACACACACACACACACACACACACACACACACACACACACACACACACACACACACACACACACACACACACACACTCAACACTGGCACTGGTAAGAGACACACACACACACCTCAACACTGGCACTGGTAAGAGACACACACACACACCTCAACACTGGCACTGGTAAGAGACACACACACACACCTGAACACTGGACCTGGTAAGAGACCAACACACACACACACCTGAACACTGAACACTGGTAAGAGACCAACACACACACACACACACCTGAACACTGAACACTGGTAAGAGACCAACACACACACACACCTGAACACTGAACACTGGTAAGAGACCAACACACACACACACACACCTGAACACTGAACACTGGTAAGAGACCAACACACACACACACCTGAACACTGGACCTGGTAAGAGACCAACACACACACACACCTGAACACTGGACCTGGTAAGAGACCAACACACACACACACCTGAACACTGGACCTGGTAAGAGACCAACACACACACACACCTAAACACTGGACCTGGTAAGACACACATTCCATGGTAGAACCCAGGCGATAGAACCCGTTCCCCTGATCAAGGGCTGTACAAAGTAACATGACAGATGGACAGAGTCAGTGACAGAGTCCAGAGAGAGGAGGAAGAATGAACCACTGGTTCAACGGACCCCTAGACACATTTAATAGGTCTTGTGTTGGCTGAAGAAGGGGAGGCCGAGGTAGAAATGTGTGTGTGTGTGTGGGGGGGCAGGAGATGACAGGAGTTAAACAGGGTGTCTGTCTGTCTAGCCTAATAAAGCAGTCTAGCCCAGACCCACACATCCACAGCCCTGCTGTCACTCAAGAGACAGACCGGACCAGACACCCCCCTCCCTCTCTTACTGCTGTCCTCTATCCCCCTGTCTTCTCACCCGTCTCTCTCCTCTCTCTCCCATCTCCCTCCCTCCTCTCTCTCCCATCTCCCTCCCTCCTCTCTCTCCCATCTCCCTCCCTCCTCTCTCTCCCATCTCCCTCCCTCCTCTCTCTCCCATCTCCCTCCCTCCTCTCTCTCCCATCTCCCTCCCTCCTCTCTCTCCCATCTCCCTCCCTCCTCTCTCTCTCGTCTCCCTCTCTGACTTATAAATACAAGCAGGCTAATCAACAGGTCACACTGGGGTCAAGCCCAGGGGTCAGCCAATCATCATCCAGCTGTCAATCGGTGGTGTCTGCTGCAAGACAGGGAGAGGATATGATTGGTCAGATGGAGAATGGAGGGAGGGAGAGTTGGAGGGAGGGAGAACGGGAGAGAGAGAAAGGTTTGTATCTGCCTAGTACAGGTATGGAGGGAGGGTGAAAGAGAGAGAGAGATATGTTTTGTATCTGCCTAGTACAGGTATGGAGAGAGAGAAAGGTTTGTATCTGCCTAGTACAGGTATGGAGGGAGGGTGAAAGAGAGAGAGAGATATGTTTTGTATCTGCCTGGTACAGGTATGGAGGGAGGGTGAAAGAGAGAGAGATATGTTTTGTATCTGCCTGGTACAGGTATGGAGGGAGGGTGAAAGAGAGAGAGATATGTTTTGTATCTGCCTGGTACAGGTATGGAGGGAGGGTGAAAGAGAGAGAGATATGTTTTGTATCTGCCTAGTACAGGTATGTGTGCACCATAAAACCATTGACAGACAAAGAGAAAGACTGTGTGTGTTTAATAGTTGTTTTACTGGCAGACAGGGTCAAAGGTTACCACCCTGACTACCCTCTCCTACCTGTTGTTTCACTCTCTCTCTCTCTCTCTCACACACACACACACACACACACACACACACACACACACACACACACACACACACACACACACACACACACACACACACACACACACACACACACACACACACACACACACACACACACACACACACACACACACACACACACACACACACACACGAAAATCCTTAATCTTGTACCCTCCCCCATAGACATCCATCTCATCCCTCCCTCTCTCCCTCCTCATTCCTCCCTCCTCACCCCTCCCTCTCTCCCTTCTCACCCCTCCCTCTCTCCCTTCTCATCCCTCCCTCTCTCCCTTCTCATCCCTCCCTCTCTCCCTTCTCATCCCTCCCTCTCTCCCTCCTCACCCCTCCCTCTCTCCCTTCTCACCCCTCCCTCTCTCCCTTCTCACCCCTCCCTTTCTCCCTTCTCATCCCTCCCTCTCTCCCTTCTCACCCCTCCTTCTCATCCCTCCCTCTCTCTCCCTCCTCATCCCTCCCTCTCTCCCTTCTCATCCCTCCCTCTCTCTCTCCTTCCTCATCCCTCCCTCCTCACCCCTCCCTCTCTCCCTCCTCATTCCTCCCTCTCTCCCTCATTCCTCTCTCTCTTCCTCCTCATCCCTCATTCCTCCCCCTCTCTTGCCTCACCCCTCCCTCTCTACCCCAAATAGAGCTAGGGGGAACAACAAGGGGGTGAGAGAACCAGACATCCCCCTCTCACACCTCTCCCCTCTCTCAGGAAGTGAGGGATGGATTGGGGAGGGAAAGAAGTCTTCTTTATATCTGATGCTAGTGTTGTACATGACCGGTCAACCGTTTTAGAAAACCTACTAATTCAAGGGCTTTTCTTTATTTGTACTATTTTCTATATGGAATCATGCAGTAACCAAAAAAGTGTTAAACAAATCAAAATATATTTTATATTTGAGATTTTTAAAATAGCCACCCTTTGCCTTGATGACAGCTTTGCACACTCTTGGCATTCTCTCAATCAGCTTAATGAGTTAGTCACCTGGAATGCATTTCAATTAACAGGTGTGCCTTTTTAAAAGATCATTTCTCTCCTTCTTAGAGTATTTCAGAAGGAAACGTTGAGTTGTGACAGGGGAGGGGGGGGTTATACAGAATATAGCCCTATTTGGTAAAAGACCAAGTCCAAGGACAGCTCAAATAAGCAAAGAGAGACAACAGTCCATCATTACTTTAAGACATGAAGGTCAGTCAATTCGCTTTCAACGTTTCTTCAAGCGCAGTTGCAAAACCATCAAGCACTATGATGAAACTGGCTCTCATGAGGACCACCACAGGAAGGGAAGACCCAGAGTTACCTCTGCTGCAGAGGATAAGTTCATTAAAGTTTCCAGCCTCAGAAATTGCAGCCCAAATAAATGCTTCACAGAGTTCAGGTAACAGACACATCACAACATCAACTGTTCAGCGGAGACTACATGAATCAGGCCTTCATGGTTGAATTGCTGCAAAGAAACCACTACTAAAGGACCCCAATAAGAAGAAGAGACTTGCTTGGGCCAAGAAACACGAGCAATGGACATTAGACACCGGTGGAAATGTGTCCTTTGGTCTGGAGTCTAAATTGGAGATTTTTGGTTCCAACCTCCGTGTCTTTGTGAGACGCTGTGTGGATGTATGGATGATCTCTGTTTGTGTATTTCACACCGTAAAGCATGGAGGAGGAGGTGTTATGGTGTGGATGTATGGATGATCTCTGTTTGTGTATTTCACACCGTAAAGCATGGAGGAGGAGGTGTTATGGTGTGGATGTATGGATGATCTCTGTTTGTGTATTTCACACCGTAAAGCATGGAGGAGGAGGTGTTATGGTGTGGATGTATGGATGATCTCTGTTTGTGTATTTCACACCGTAAAGCATGGAGGAGGAGGTGTTATGGTGTGGCGGAATATTGCTGGTGACATTGTCTGAGATTAATTTAGAATTCAAGGCACACTTAACCAGCATGGCTACCACAGCATTCTGCAGCGTTACGCCATCCCATCTGGTTTGGGCTTAGTGGGACTATCATTTGTTTTCAACAGGTCAATGACCCAACAAACCTCCAGGCTATTTCATAGTTTTGACCCAACACACCTCCAGGCTATTTCATAGTTTTGATGTCTTCACTATTATTCTACAATGGAGAAAATAGTAAAAAATGGGGTGTGTGGTGGTGGTGTATGGTGGTGGGGTGTGTGGTGAATGGTGGTGGAGTGTGGTGGTGTATGGTGGTGGGGTGTGTGGTGGTGTATGGTGGTGGTGGTGTGTGTGGTGGGGTGTGGTGGGGTGTGGTGGTGAATGGTGGTGGAGTGTGGTGGTGTATGGTGTGTGGGGGTGTGTGGTGGTGTATGGTGGTGGTGGTGTGTGGTGAATGGTGGTGGAGTGTGGTGGTGTATGGTGGTGGGGTGTGTGGTGGGGTGTGTGGTGGTGTATGGTGGTGGTGGTGTGTGTGGTGGGGTGTGGTGGTGAATGGTGGTGGAGTGTGGTGGTGTATGGTGGTGGGGTGTGTGGTGGGGTGTGTGGTGGGGTGTGTGGTGGTGTATGGTGGTGGTGGTGTATGGTGGTGGGGTGTGTGGTGAATGGTGGTGGAGTGTGGTGGTGTATGGTGGTGGGGTGTGTGGTGGGGTGTGTGGTGGTGTATGGTGGTGGTGGTGTGTGTGGTGGGGTGTGGTGGTGAATGGTGGTGGAGTGTGGTGGTGTATGGTGTGTGGGGGTGTGTGGTGGTGTATGGTGGTGGTGTATGGTGTGTGGGGGTGTGTGGTGGTGGTGGTGTGTGGTGGTGTATGGTGGTGGAGTGTGGTGGTGTATGGTGTGTGGGGGTGTGTGGTGGTGTATGGTGGTGGTGGTGTGTGGTGGTGTATGGTGGTGGAGTGTGGTGGTGTATGGTGTGTGGGGGTGTGTGGTGGTGTATGGTGGTGGTGGTGTGTGTGGTGGGGTGTGTGGTGGTGGTGTATGGTGGTGGGGTGTGTGGTGAATGGTGGTGGAGTGTGGTGGTGTATGGTGTGTGGGGGTGTGTGGTGGTGTATGGTGGTGGTGGTGTGTGGTGGTGTATGGTGGTGGAGTGTGGTGGTGTATGGTGTGTGGGGGTGTGTGGTGGTGTATGGTGGTGGTGGTGTGTGTGGTGGGGTGTGTGGTGGTGGTGTATGGTGGTGGGGTGTGTGGTGAATGGTGGTGGAGTGTGGTGGTGTATGGTGGTGTATGGTGGTGGGGTGTGTGGTGAATGGTGGTGGAGTGTGGTGGTGTATGGTGGTGGGGTGTGTGGTGGGGTGTGTGGTGGTGTATGGTGGTGGGGTGTGGTGGTGTGTGGGGGTGTGTGTTGGAGTATGGTGGTGGTGTATGGTGGTGTGTGGTGGGGTATGGTGTATGGTGGTGTGTGGTGGAGTATGGTGGTGTGTGGTGGTGTATGGTGGTATATGGTGGTGGGGTGTGTATGGTGGGGTATGGTGGTGGGGTGTGTGGTGGTGTATGGTGGTGGTGTGTGGTGGGGTATGGTGGTGTATGGTGGTGGTGTATGGTGGTGGTGTGTGGTGGTGTGTGGTGGTGTATATGTGATGTGTCTCATGTCTCTCTCTCAGCCTCCTGTACACCCTGCACAGATGACCAGATCCTGATGGCGGTATGTACCAGCGACTTTGGTAAGCACACACACACAACACCACAACACACACACACAGGTTACGCACAACACCACAACACACAAAGGTTACGCACACACACACACAGGTTACGCACAACACCACAACAGACACAGGTTACGCACACCACCACAACACACACAGGTTACGCACACCACCACAACATACACAGGTTACGCACACCACCACAACACACACAGGTTACGCACACCACCACAACACACACAGGTTACGCACACCACCACAACACACACAGGTTACGCACAACAACACAACACACACAGGTTACGCACAACAACACAACACACACAGGTTACGCACAACACCAATACACACACACAGGTGACTATACACATCATAGACTCAGTACTGGTACCCTGTGTGTATAGTCATGTTATCATAGACTCAGTACTGGTACCCTGTGTGTATAGTCATGTTATCATAGACTCAGTACTGGTATCCTGTGTGTATAGTCATGTTATCATAGACTCAGTACTGGTACAACGTGTGTATCGCCAAGTTACTTGTGTTATTTTTCTGTTACTTTAAAATGTTTCTCTCTGCATTGTTGTGAAGGGCCCGTCAGTAAGCATTTCACTGTTAGTCTCCACCTGTTGTTTCCCAAGCCTGGGACAAATGTTATTTGATTTGATTTAGAACACAGTCACAAACAGCACCAGCTGTAAAGGACATGAACAACCCTTCTCATCACTCTCCCTCTCTCCTCCCCATATCTCTCTTCTCTCTCTCCTCCCCATATCTCTCTCCTCCCTCTCCCCCCTCTCCTCCCCATATCTCTCTCCCCCCTCTCCTCCCCATATTTCTCTCCTCCCTCTCCTCCCCATATCTCTCTCCCCCCTCTCCTCCCCATATCTCTCTCCTCCCTCTCCTCCCCATATCTCTCTCCTCCCCATATCTCTTTCCTCCCTCTCCCCCTCTCCTCTCCATATCTCTCTCCCCCTCTCCTCCCCATATCTCTCTCCTCCCTCTCCTCCCCATATTTCTCTCCTCCCTCTCCTCCCCATATCTCTCTCCCCCTCTCCTCCCCATATCTCTCTCCTCCCTCTCCTCCCCATATCTCTCTCCTCCCCATATCTCTTTCCTCCCTCTCCCCCTCTCCTCTCCATATCTCTCTCCCCCTCTCCTCCCCATATCTCTCTCCTCCCTCTCCTCCCCATATCTCTCTCCCCCTCTCCTCCCCATATCTCTCTCCCCCTCTCCTCCCAATATCTCTCTCCCCCTCTCCTCCCAATATCTCTCTCCTCCCTCTCCTCCCCATATCTCTCCTCCCTCTCCTCCCCATATCTCTCTCCTCTCTCTCCTCCCCATATCTCTCTCCTCCCTCTCCTCCCCATATCTCTCGTCCCTCTCCTCCCCATATCTCTCTCCTCCCTCTCCTCCCCATATCTCTCCTCCCTCTCCTCCCCATATCTCTCCTCCCTCTCCTCCCCATATATCTCTCTCCTCTCTCTCCTCCCCATATCTCTCTCCTCCCCATATCTCTCTCCTCCCTCTCCTCCCCATATCTCTCCTCCCTCTCCTCCCCATATCTCTCCTCCCTCTCCTCCCCATATCTCTCCTCCCTCTCCTCCCCATATCTCTCCTCCCTCTCCTCCCCATATATCTCTCTCCTCTCTCTCCTCCCCATATCTCTCTCCTCCCCATATCTATCTCTCTCCTCCCTCTCCTCCCCATATCTCTCCTCCCTCTCCTCCCCATATCTCTCTCCTCCCCATATCGCTCTCCTCCCTCTCCTCCCCATATCTCTCCTCCCTCTCCTCCCCATATATCTCTCTCCTCTCTCTCTCCTCCCCATATCTCTCTCCCTCCCTCTTTCTCTCCAGTGGGTCGTGGCAGTATCCGTGGCGTTGACACGCCCTCGTCATCAGACCACTCCTCCGTTGCCGTGACGCTAAGCCGCCTGTTCCATCAGAAGAGCGGAGTGTTCTCTTGGGACGGAGCCAGAGGAAAGGGGTGGTCCGGACGTCTGAACACGCCCCTGCGGTGCCGGCTGCAGCCGAGGGAGAAGGGGGACTTCCTGTTCACGGGGGCAGTGCGGTTCGGAGAGGCGTGGCTTGGCTGCTTTCCGCACTACCGCCACTTTCTGAAGCTCTACCGGACCGCCCTGGAGACAGGAAGTAACCCCTGTCACATGGACATGGACACAGCCTGAGGCACGCCCCTTCCGCCCAGGTGACAACCAATCAGGGAACAGGATTGGGAAACAAACTCTGCGAATCAGGGACATATCAGAGAGAGGGCTGGGTCGCTGGCTGGACTGACAGGGCCCTGATCCAATCAGAGGAGGGAGGTCGTAAAGGGGCGGAATCTTTGATATGCCTGAGAGGTGATTGGACGTGGTCCCAAGCCCTGCTAACCGATTGGCTGAAGCTCTTACAGTTGCCTAGCAGCAAGGATAGTTGGCCTGTGTCTGAACAGTTCTAAAGCCATCTGTCATCATAGAATGTCTTAAGACGCTGGTGTGTGTGTGTGTGTGTGTGTGTGTGTGTGTGTGTGTGTGTGTGTGTGTGTGTGTGTGTGTGTGTGTGTGTGTGTGTGTGTGTGTGTGTGTGTGTGTGTGTGTGTGTGTGTGTGTTGGAAATAGATGTAAATATGATCATTGTTGTAATGAAAGTTTGTTTTGTGAAAAGCTTTATGTTTACAGTTTAGAGGTTGTCTTCTGACCGAAGTGTATTATGGGTTCCTGCACAGTGTGTGTCTTAGCGTGTTCGTGTGTGTCTTAGCGTACTCTTGTGTGTGTTTGTGTGTGCGTGCTAGGGAGTGTGTGAACGTGTATGTACTAGCCTGTGAATGTGTGTGTGCGCTAGCATGTGTGGTTCTGCACTAGCTTGTGTGAAGGTGTGTGTGTGAAGGTGTGTATGTGTGTGTGTGAGTGTGTGTGTGAAGGTGTGTGTGTGTGAAGTTGTATGTGTGAAGTTGTGTGTGTGAACGTGTAGGTGTGTGTGTGTGTGTGAAGGTGTGTATGAGTGTGTGTGTGTGTGAAGGTGTGTGTGTGAAGGTGTGTGTGTGAAGGTGTGTGTGTGAATGTGTGTGTGTGTGTGTGTGTGTGTGTGTGTGTGTGTGTGTGTGTGTGTGTGTGTGTGTGTGTGTGTGTGTGTGTGTGTGTGTGTGTGTGTGTGTGTGTGTGTGTGTGTGTGTGTAGGTGTGTGTAGGTGTGTGTAGGTAGGTGTGTGTGTGTAGGTGTGTGTGTGAAGGTGTGTGTGTGAAGGTGTGTGTAGGTGTATGTGTGAAGGTGTGTGTAGGTGTGTGTGTGTGTGTGTGAAGGTGTGTGTGTGAAGGTGTGTGAACGTGTGTGTGTGAAGGTGTGTGTGTGTGAAGGTGTGTGTGTGTGTGTGAAGGTGTGTAGGTGTGTGCGTGAACGTGTGTGTGTGAAGGTGTGTGTGAAGGTGTGTGTGTGCGAAGGTGTGTGTGTGAAGGTGTGTAGGTGTGTGTGTGAAGGTGTGTGTGTGAACGTGTGTGTCTGTGACTGTGTTAAAGTACAATAGCACTCTGGCTCTCTGTTCTAGGGAATAAACTATCTTCCTGGAACAAGTCTCTACTTTACTGTGTCTAGATGTCTGCGTCACATTGGATTTATCGGCAGTGTTTATAAGGTACTGTTTTGAAGTATCCTCATGTGTGTGTGTGTGTGCGTGTGTGTCTGTGTCTGTGTCTGTGTGTGTGTGTGTGTGTGCGGGCGTGCGCGGGCGTGTGCGTGCGCGGGCGTGTGTGTGTGGGTGTGTGTGTGTGTGCGTGCGGGCGTGTGCGGGCGTGTGCTTGCGCGGGCGTGCGCGGGCGTGTGTGTGCGGGCGTGTGTGTGTGTGCGGGCGTGTGTGTGTGTGCGTGTGTGTGCGTGTGGGCGTGTGCGGGCGTGCGTGTGCGGGCGTGTGTGTGTGTGTGTGTGTGTGTGTGTGTGTGTGTGTGTGTGTGTGTGTGTGTGTGTGTGTGTGTGTGTGGGCGTGTGGGCGTGTGTGTGTGTCTGTGTGTGTGTGTCTGTGTGTGTGTGTCTGTGTGTGTGTGTGTGTGTACTATCACAGTAAAGGGGGAGAGAGTAGAGGCAGACTTTTATGATCCATTTTATTTATTTTCCGACACCTTCGGCCAAAACCACTTCAACAACCCCACTAGTGCGAGTGTGTGTGTGCATGTCTGTTACAGATTAATTCATTGTCCAATGTTCACAAATGTCCAATGAAAATGTGCATTTGGGCTATCCCCTCTGAAAGACACACACACAGGTTGGACTGATTGGTGGAGGAGGGGAAGGATGGAGGTAGAGAAGGAAAGATGGAAGGAGAGAAGGATGGAGGTAGAGAAGGAAAGATGGAAGGAGAGAAGGATGGAGGGAGAGAAGGAAAGATGGAAGGAGAGAAGGATGGAGGGAGAGAAGGAAAGATGGAAGGAGAGAAGGATGGAGGGAGAGAAGGAAAAATGGAGGGGGAGAGTGAAGGATGGAGGGAGAGAAGGAAAGATGGAAGGAGAGAAGGATGGAGGGAGAGAAGGAAAAATGGAGGGGGAGAGAGAAGGATGGAGGAAGAGAAGGATGGAGGGAGAGAAGGAAAGATGGAAGGAGAGAAGGATGGAGGGAGAGAAGGAAAGATGGAAGGAGAGAAGGATGGAGGGAGAGAAGGAAAGATGGAAGGAGAGAAGGATGGAGGGAGAGAAGGAAAAATGGAGGGGGAGAGAGAAGGATGGAGGGAGAGAAGGAAAGATGGAAGGAGAGAAGGATGGAGGGAGAGAAGGAAAAATGGAGGGGGAGAGAGAAGGATGGAGGGAGAGAAGGATGGAGGGAGAGAAGGAAAGATGGAAGGAGAGAAGGATGGAGGGAGAGAAGGAAAGATGGAAGGAGAGAAGGATGGAGGGAGAGAAGGAAAGATGGAAGGAGAGAAGGATGGAGGGAGAGAAGGAAAGATGGAAGGAGAGAAGGATGGAGGGAGAGAAGGAAAGATGGAAGGAGAGAAGGATGGAGGGAGAGAAGGAAAGATGGAAGGAGAGAAGGATGGAGGGAGAGAAGGAAAAATGGAGGGGGAGAGAGAAGGATGGAAAGATGGAGGTAGAGAAGGATGGAGGGAGAGAAGGAAAGATGGAGGGGGAGAGAGAAGGAAAGATGGAGGTAGAGAAGGATGGAGGGAGAGAAGGAAAGATGGAGGTAGAGAAGGATGGAGGGAGAGAAGGAAAGATGGAGGTAGAGAAGGATGGAGGGAGAGAAGAAAAGATGGAGGTAGAGAAGGATGGAGGGAGAGAAGGAAAGAGGGAGAGAAGGAGAGAAGGATGGAGGGAGGTAGAGAAGGATGGATGGAGGGAGAGAAGGATGGATGGAGGTAGAGAAGGATGGATGGAGGTAGAGAAGGATGGAGGGAGGTAGAGAAGGATGGATGGAGGTAGAGAAGGATGGAGGTAGAAGGATGGAGGGAGAGAAGGAAAGATGGAGGTAGAGAAGGATGGAGGTAGAGAAGGAAAGATGGAAAGATGGACGGAGAGAAGGATGGAGGCAGAGAAGGAAAAATGGTGGGAGAGAAGGATGGAGGTAGAGAAGGAAAGATGGAGGGAGAGAAGGAATGATGGAGGTAGAGAAGGAGAGAAGGATGGAGGGAGGTAGAGAAGGATGGATGGAGGGAGAGGAGGAAAGATGGAAGGAGAGAAGGATGGAGGGAGGTAGAGAAGGAAAGATGGAGGTAGAGAAGGATGAAGGGGGAGAAGGAAAGATGGAGGTAGAGAAGGATGGAGGGAGGTAGAGAAGGATGGAGGGGAGAAGGAAAGATGGAGGTAGAGAAGGATGGAGGGGAGAAGGAAAGATGGAGGTAGAGAAGGATGGAGGGGGAGAAGGAAAGA
>NW_025745385.1:472780-505280 GCF_021184085.1 Oncorhynchus gorbuscha | reverse complement strand
GGGCTGTCTAGTAGCCTCAATAAATAAACAAAGATTTGTAATTGAATAAATCATTTTCTGTATTTAAAAAAAAACATGACTTAAGTCTTGATTTTCAAAAGAACTTGTGACTCAACTCGACTTGCTCGTACGACGCACAACATGGATTTGACCCGTTCTACTTGGGACTCGACCCGAGACCCGGACCATGTGACCCCAGACCCGGACCATGTGACCCGAGACCCGGACCATGTGACCCGAGACCCGGACCATGTGACCCGAGACCCGGACCATGTGACCCCAGACCCGGACCATGTGACCCGAGACCCGGACCATGTGACCCGAGACCCGGACCATGTGACCCGAGACCCGGACCATGTGACCCGAGACCCGGACCATGTGACCCGAGACCCGGACCATGTGACCCCAGACCCGGACCATGTGACCCGAGACCCGGACCATGTGACCCCAGACCCGGACCATGTGAACCCAGACCCGGACCATGTGACCCGAGACCCGGACCATGTGAACCCAGACCCGGACCATGTGACCCGAGACCCGGACCATGTGAACCCAGACCCGGACCATGTGACTTGAGACCCGGACCATGTGACCCCAGACCCGGACCATGTGACCCGAGACCCGGACCATGTGACCCGAGACCCGGACCATGTGACCCGAGACCCGGACCATGTGACCCGAGACCCGGACCATGTGACCCCAGACCCGGACCATGTGACCCGAGACCCGGACCATGTGACCCCAGACCCGGACCATGTGACTTGAGACCCGGACCATGTGACCCGAGACCCGGACCATGTGACCCCAGACACGGACCATGTGACTTGAGACCCGGACCATGTGACCCGAGACCCGGACCATGTGACCCCAGACCCGGACCATGTGACCCCAGACCCGGACCATGTGACCCGAGACCCGGACCATGTGACCCGAGACCCGGACCATGTGACCTGAGACCCGGACCATGTGACCTGAGACCCGGACCATATGACCTGAGACCCGGACCATGTGACTTGAGATTTACTTGTGACTCGAATAACAGTGACTTGGTCCCACCTCTGGCATGCAAACACACCAATTTCCTCCTTAAAATACACCCTCCACACTCTTGTTAATTTTGGAATATGTGATATTTACTTTCTCTTTATCCAACATCTGGATGTAATAAATAATATTCTTGCCACAAGATCTCTGCAGCAGGTGAAACTCTAACCGTTAAGTGTCTGGGACCGGTATCTGGAATCTGTCGAGTCTAGAGGCAGCTCTGCATAGTGGTCAATAGCTGGCACATCCACAACGTCATAAAATCTGATTTTAATCGTAACCACACTGCTAACCCTAATGCCTAACCTTAAATTAAGACCAAAAGCTCATTTTTGTTTTTATACATTTTTAAAACAGCCAATTTTGACTTTGCAGCTCTAGTGGGCCCTATAAGAGTCATTAGAAAAGACAAAAAATTGAATATTACCAATCGAAGACATCTATTGCAGGACAAATATATGTGAGTTTCCATATCTGTCCATAAATGGATGTTGCATTTGACTTTATGGGTTGGTTAGGGATGCTTCCAACCCATTGGTTCCTACTACTGATTAGCATTCCGTTAGGCTGTATCTTTACCTAACAAAGAAACAGTCTGTCCCATTTCCAGTCATTACAATTAGCTTAATACCCCTTGATCTTCAAGATTAGGTCTTATTAAATATGGAAAAGTACATTAATCAACATGTTTTACCTGAGTATAATCCGAAAAAGAAGGACTAAATGGCCTACTCTGTTGTTTATGATTGTGTTGTCATGGAGAATTGATTGGGTTCCTTGCTTCCAGCTGAAAAATAAATGTTGCCCTCGGGAAATGACATGATTTGAGCACTACAGAAAAGGGCTTTTTTTGCATGTGCATGTGAAAAACTTTGAAATCGTGATAATTTGCAGCTGTTTAAGTCTATCAAATGTGCACAAGTTTGAGCATGTGTCTGTTAGGCCTTTGAGCATGTGTCTGTTAAGGACTCTGAGCATGTGTCTGTTAAGGACTCTGAGCATGTGTCTGTTAAGGAGTCTGAGCATGTGTCTGTTAAGGACTCTGAGCATGTGTCTGTTAAGGACTCTGAGCATGTGTATGTTAAGGACTCTGAGCATGTGTCTGTTAAGGCCTCTGAGCATGTGTCTGTTAAGGAGTCTGAGCATGTGTCTGTTAAGGACTCTGAGCATGTGTCTGTTAGGACTCTGAGCATGTGTCTGTTAAGCCTCTGAGTATGTGTCTGTTAAGACTCTGAGCATGTGTCTGTTAAGGCCTCTGAGCATGTGTCTGTTAAGGCACCTGAGCATGTGTCTGTTAAGGACTCTGAGCATGTGTCTGTTAAGGCCTCTGAGCATGTGTCTGTTAAGGACTCTGAGCATGTGTCTGTTAGGACTCTGAGCATGTGTCTGTTAAGGACTCTGAGCATGTGTCTGTTAAGGACTCTGAGCATGTGTCTGTTAGGACTCTGAGCATGTGTCTGTTAGGACTCTGAGCATGTGTCTGTTAAGACTCTGAGCATGTGTCTGTTAAGGACTCTGAGCATGTGTCTGTTATGTCTCTGAGCATGTGTTTGTTAAGACTCTGAGTATGTGTCTGTTATGTCTCTGAGCACGGAACACCACTGCTGTCGTCCTTACGGTCGGCTACACCACTGCTGTCATCCTTACTGTCGGCTACACCACTGCTGTCGTCCTTACGGTCGGCTACACCACTGCTGTCGTCCTTACTGTCGGCTACACCACTGCTGTCGTCCTTACTGTCGGCTACACCACTGCTGTCGTCCTTACGGTCGGCTACACCACTGCTGTCGTCCTTACGGTCGGCTACACCACTGCTGTCGTCCTTACGGTCGGCTACACCACTCCTGTCGTCCTTACGGTCGGCTACACCACTCCTGTCGTCCTTACGGTCGGCTACACCACTCCTGTCGTCCTTACGGTCGGCTACACCACTCCTGTCGTCCTTACGTTCGGCTACACCACTCCTGTCGTCCTTACGGTCGGCTACACCACTGCTGTCGTCCTTACGGTCGGCTACACCACTGCTGTCGTCCTTACGGTCGGCTACACCACTGCTGTCCAGCGTTTATTCAAGTTGGGTCATATTTGGATGTCGACAGCAGTCTCACCATTGGAAGACACAGCTTGGTCTAGTAGTCTGCCTATTCCTGCTCTTTTCCCGCGATCCGTCCAACGCATTTGGTGTGTCATCATAGGGGTCACAAACTGTGGTCAGGCTTGCTAGACATTTGCGCCTTTTTTCAATGGTGATTTCAATGTCATTGAGAAAACAAAAAGATTTTTTGCAATTCGTTCCAGTCATTGGCAGCAGAGAACTGGAAGGAAAGGCGGCCAAAGGAGGAATTGGCTTTGGGGGTGAGATATACCTGCTAGAGCGTGTGCTATGGATGGGTGCTGCTATGGTGACCTGTGAGCTGAGATAAGGCTTTACCTAGCAAAGACTTATAGATGACCTGAGCCAGTGGGGACGAATATGAAGCGAGGGCCAGCCAACGAGAGCATACAGGTCACAGTAGTGTGTAGTATATGGGGCTTTGGTGACAAAAATGATGGCACTGTGATAGACTACATCAAATTAGCTGAGTAGAGTGTTGGAGGCTGTTTTGTAAATTACATCCCCGAAGTCAAGGATCGGTAGGATAGTTTTATGAGGGTATTTTTGGCAGTATTGAGTGAAGGAGGCTTTGTTGCGAAACAGGAAGCAGATTCATGTTCCATTACTGGACATTCAGAGGCAGTTTCCCCAGACACAGATTACGCCTAAATGCATCCTTGACTTAAAAAAAAAAAACTCCGTTGTCAATGGAGATTGTCCATTGAATTGTTTTCAGTCCAGGACTGGGCTGAATCTGTGTCTGGGAAACCCCCAGAGCCTGATCAAGGGATGGAGGGACATCGCCCCACAGAGCCTGTTCAAGGGATGGAGGGACATCGCCCCCCAGAGCCTGTTCAAGGGATGGAGGGAGATCACCCCCCAGAGCCTGTTCAAGGGATGGAGGGAGATCGCCCCCCAGAGCCTGTTCAAGGGATGGAGGGACATCGCCCCCCAGAGCCTGTTCAAGGGATGGAGGGACATCGCCCCCCAGAGCCTGATCATGTGATGGAGGGACATCGCCCCCAGAGCCTGATCATGTGATGGAGGGACATCGCCCCACAGAGCCTGATCATGTGATGGAGGGACATCGCCCCACAGAGCCTGATCATGTGATGGAGGGACATCGCCCCACAGAGCCTGATCATGTGATGGAGGGACATCGCCCCACAGAGCCTGATCATGTGATGGAGGGACATCGCCCCACAGAGCCTGATCATGTGATGGAGGGACATCGCCCCACAGAGCCTGATCATGTGATGGGGGGACATCGCCCCACAGAGCCTGATCATGTGATGGAGGGACATCGCCCCACAGAGCCTGATCATGTGATGGGGGGACATCGCCCCACAGAGCCTGATCATGTGATGGAGGGACATCGCCCCACAGAGCCTGATCATGTGATGGAGGGACATCGCCCCCAGAGCCTGATCATGTGATGGATGGAGATCAACCCACAGAGCCTGTTCAAGTGATGGAGGGACATCGCCCCACAGAGCCTGATCATGTGATGGGGGGACATCGCCCCACAGAGCCTGATCATGTGATGGAGGGACATCGCCCCACAGAGCCTGATCATGTGATGGAGGGACATCGCCCCCAGAGCCTGATCATGTGATGGATGGAGATCAACCCACAGAGCCTGTTCAAGTGATGGAGGGACATCGCCCCACAGAGCCTGATCATGTGATGGGGGGACATCGCCCCACAGAGCCTGTTCAAGGGATGGAGGGAGATCAACCCACAGAGCCTGTTCAAGGGATGGAGGGAGATCAACCCACAGAGCCTGATCATGTGATGGATGGACATCGCCCCACAGAGCCTGACCATGTGATGGATGGACATCGCCCCACAGAGCCTGACCATGTGATGGATGGACATCGCCCCACAGAGCCTGACCATGTGATGGAGGGACATCGCCCCCAGAGCCTGATCATGTGATGGAGGGACATCGCCCCCCAGAGCCTGATCATGTGATGGAGGGACATCGCCCCCCAGAGCATGATCATGTGATGGAGGGACATCGCCCCCCAGAGCCTGATCATGTGATGGAGGGACATCGCCCCACAGAGCCTGATCATGTGATGGAGGGAGATCGCCCCCCAGTGGCAGAAACACTCTGTTGCTCTTCTCTCTGCTTCATCAGTTTGACAATCAAAACATTAAAACACACAACGTGTCCAGCAGGACATGGGAGGAGACGTGGGAGTATTGCAACTAGGAGGAGCAGGACATGGGAGGAGACGTGGGAGTATTGCAACTAGGAGGAGCAGGACATGGGAGGAGACGTGGGAGGAGACGTGGGAGTATTGCAACTAGGAGGAGCAGGACATGGGAGGAGACGTGGGAGTATTGCAACTAGGAGGAGCAGGACATGGGAGGAGACGTGGGAGTATTGCAACTAGGAGGAGCAGGACATGGGAGGAGACGTGGGAGTATTGCAACTAGGAGGAGCAGGACATGGGAGGAGACGTGGGAGTATTGCAACTAGGAGGAGCAGGACATGGGAGGAGACGTGGGAGGAGACGTGGGAGTATTGCAACTAGGAGGAGCAGGACATGTACCACGAGCATAACACCCAACTCTCCCTCAGTTCAGCGTAAGGAGAGCACAGCAAACCAAAGGGGATATCAGTAGGGGGTTTAGCATCAAACTCAAAGAAAGGTTTATGATGCATGCCAGCAAAGCCCCACAACACTACACTACAGTACACAACACAATACTACACTACACAACACAATATTACACTACACAACACAATACTACACTACACAACACTACACAACACTACACAACACTACATTACACAACACTACACAACACTACACAACACTACATTACACAACACTACACAACACTACACTACAGTACACAACACTACACTACAGTACACAACACTACACTACAGTACACAACACTACACAACACAATACTACACTACACAATACTACAGTACACAACACAATACTACACTACAGTACACAACACAATACTACACTACACAACACTACACAACACTACATTACACAACACTACACAACACTACACAACACTACACTACAGTATACAACACTACACTACAGTACACAACACAATACTACACTACACAATACTACAGTACAGAACACAATACTACACTACACAACACTACACAACACAATACTACACTACACAATACTACAGTACACAACACAATACTACACTACACAACACAACACTACATTACACAACACTACACAACACTACACAACACTACATTACACAACACTACACAACACTACACTACAGTACACAGCACTACACTACAGTACACAACACTACACTACAGTACACAACACAATACTACACTACACAATACTACAGTACACAACACAATACTACACTACACAACACTACACAACACAATACTACACTACACAATACTACAGTACACAACGCAATACTACACAACACAATACTACAGTACACAACACAATACTACACTACACAACACTACACAACACACTACTACAGTACACAACACTACAGTACACAACACAATACTACACTACACAACACTACACAACACAACACTACACAACACTACAGTACACAACACAATACTACACTACACAACACTACACAACACAATACTACACTACACAATACTACAGTACACAACACAATACTACACTACAGTACACAACACAATACTACACTACACAACACTACACAACACTACATTACACAACACTACACAACACTACACAACACTACACTACAGTATACAACACTACACTACAGTACACAACACAATACTACACTACACAATACTACACTACACAACACTACACAACACAACACTATACAACACTACAGTACACAACACAATACTACACTACACAACACTACACAACACAGTACTACAGTACACAACACAATACTACAGTACACAACACAATACTACACTACACAACACTACACAACACAATACTACACTACACAACACTACAGTACACAACACAATACTACACTACACAACACAGTACTACAGTACACAACACAATACTACACTACACAACACTACACAACACAGTACTACAGTACACAACACAATACTACAGTACACAACACTACAGTACACAACACAATACTACAGTACACAACACAATACTACAGTACACAACACTACAGTACACAACACAACACTACATTACATAACACTACAGTACACAAAAAAATACTACACAATATATTACATGTATTATAATGGAGACAAACGGCCTACATAAAGCTGTCCCAACAGCAGAGCTTTGTTTTCAGCACCGTGGAGTGAATCCTTACCACCTCTACACCTGGTTATCAGAGGAGCCTTGTTTTCAGCACCATGGAGTGAATTCTTACCACCTCTACACCTGGTTATCAGAGGGGCCTTGTTTTCAGCACCGTGGAGTGAATCCTTACCACCTCTACACCTGGTTATCAGAGGAGCCTTGTTTTCAGCACCGTGGAGTGAATCCTTACCACCTCTACACCTGGTTATCAGAGGAGCCTTGTTTTCAGGCCCATGGAGTGAATCCTTACCACCTCTACACCTGGTTATCAGAGGAGCCTTGTTTTCAGCACCATGGAGTGAATCCTTACCACCTCTACACCTGGTTATCAGAGGAGCCTTGTTTTCAGCACCGTGGAGTGAATCCTTACCACCTCTACACCTGGTTATCAGAGGAGCCTTGTTTTCAGGCCCATGGAGTGAATCCTTACCACCTCTACACCTGGTTATCAGAGGAGCCTTGTTTTCAGCACCGTGGAGTGAATCCTTACCACCTCTACACCTGGTTATCAGAGGAGCCTTGTTTTCAGGCCCATGGAGTGAATCCTTACCACCTCTACACCTGGTTATCAGAGGAGCCTTGTTTTCAGCAGCACCGTGGAGTGAATCCTTACCACCTCTACACCTGGTTATCAGAGGAGCCTTGTTTTCAGCACCGTGGAGTGAATCCTTACCACCTCTACACCTGGTTATCAGAGGAGCCTTGTTTTCAGCACCGTGGAGTGAATCCTTACCACCTCTACACCTGGTTATCAGAGGAGCCTTGTTTTCAGGCCCATGGAGTGAATCCTTACCACCTCTACACCTGGTTATCAGAGGAGCCTTGTTTTCAGCACCGTGGAGTGAATCCTTACCACCTCTACACCTGGTTATCAGAGGAGCCTTATTTTCAGCACCGTGGAGTGAATCCTTACCACCTCTACACCTGGTTATCAGAGGAGCCTTGTTTTCAGCACCGTGGAGTGAATCCTTACCACCTCTACACCTGGTTATCAGAGGAGCCTTGTTTTCAGCACCGTGGAGTGAATCCTTACCACCTCTACACCTGGTTATCAGAGGAGCCTTGTTTTCAGCACCGTGGAGTGAATCCTTACCACCTCTACACCTGGTTATCAGAGGAGCCTTGTTTTCAGCACCGTGGAGTGAATCCTTACCACCTCTACACCTGGTTATCAGAGGAGCCTTGTTTTCAGCACCGTGGAGTGAATCCTTACCACCTCTACACCTGGTTATCAGAGGAGCCTTGTTTTCAGCACCGTGGAGTGAATCCTTACCACCTCTACACCTGGTTATCAGAGGAGCCTTGTTTTCAGCACCGTGGAGTGAATCCTTACCACCTCTACACCTGGTTATCAGAGGAGCCTTGTTTTCAGCACCGTGGAGTGAATCCTTACCACCTCTACACCTGGTTATCAGAGGAGCCTTGTTTTCAGCACCGTGGAGTGAATCCTTACCACCTCTACACCTGGTTATCAGAGGAGCCTTGTTTTCAGCACCGTGGAGTGAATCCTTACCACATCTACACCTGGTTATCAGAGGAGCCTTGTTTTCAGCACTGTGGAGTGAATCCTTACCACCTCTACACCTGGTAATCAGAGGAGCCTTGTTTTCAGCACCGTGGAGTGAATCCTTACCACCTCTACACCTGGTTATCAGAGGAGCCTTGTTTTCAGCACCGTGGAGTGAATCCTTACCACCTCTACACCTGGTTATCAGAGGAGCCTTGTTTTCAGCACCGTGGAGTGAATCCTTACCACCTCTACACCTGGTTATCAGAGGAGCCTTGTTTTCAGCACCGTGGAGTGAATCCTTACCACCTCCACACCTGGTTATCAGAGGAGCCTTGTTTTCAGCACCGTGGAGTGAATCCTTACCACCTCTACACCTGGTTATCAGAGGAGCCTTGTTTTCAGCACCTTGTCTGGCAGCGAAACAGTTCTTTCAGCCTCATTTACTGCCTTTAAAGAAACAGCTGATATGGCTGACTTGCTCAATACGTTTGGACAGTAACACTCTGCCCACGTGACAGAACCAGAAATATTACATTTCAGCCTGGTAGACTATAGTTGTGTCAATACCAATACAATACCAATACTATACCAATACTATACCAATATGTTTGGACAGTAACACTCAGTAACACTCTGGTAGACTATAGTTGTGTCAATACCAATACTATACCAATACGTTTGGACAGTAACACTCAGTAACACTCTGGTAGACTATAGTTGTGTCAATACCAATACTATACCAATATGTTTGGACAGTAACACTCTGCCCACGTGACAGAACCAGAAATATTACATTTCAGCCTGGTAGACTATAGTTGTGTCAATACCAATTCGTCGTGAGAAGGAGGTAAGGAGAGAGGAATTCAGGAAATTAAATTGAGACCCATACGTAGAATGTATGCACACATGACTGTAAGTCGCTTTGGATAAAAGCGTCTGCTAAATGGCATATATTATTATTATCATTATTATCTGTTGTGCCTCTGTCGGTGTGTTTCTGCCATCTGATCTGTAGAGGGCGCTCTATCTCTGATTCCAGTACGAGATGTAGGAACAGAGATGTGATTGGTTAATAGAGACCGATGGCAGAGGGCTATTTAAGGCGGCCAGACGTTTAAACTAATGATGATAATGATAAAGGTTAATTGCAGGGCGGCTGGACATTCTCCACCTGTGATTATACTGTATAAACTAATACTAATAATAATAAAGGTTAATTGCAGGGGGGCTGGACATTCTCCACCTGTGATTATACTGTATAAACTAATAATGATAATGATAAAGGTTAATTGCAGGGGGGCTGGACATTCTCCACCTGTGATTATACTGTATAAACTAATAATGATAATGATAAAGGTTAATTGCAGGGGGGCTGGACATTCTCCACCTGTGATTATACTGTATAAACTAATAATGATAATGATAAAGGTTAATTGCAGGGGGGCTGGACATTCTCCACCTGTGATTATACTGTATAAACTAATACTAATAATAATAAAGGTTAATTGCAGGGGGGCTGGACATTCTCCACCTGTGATTATACTGTATAAACTAATAATGATAATGATAAAGGTTAATTGCAGGGGGGCTGGACATTCTCCACCTGTGATTATACTGTATAAACTAATAATGATAATGATAAAGGTTAATTGCAGGGGGGCTGGACATTCTCCACCTGTGATTATACTGTATAAACTAATAATAATAATGATAATGATAAAGGTTAATTGCAGGGGGGCTGGACATTCTCCACCTGTGATTATACTGTATAAACTAATAATGATAATGATAAAGGTTAATTGCAGGGGCTGGACATTCTCCACCTGTGATTATACTGTATAAACTAATAATGATAATGATAAAGGTTAATTGCAGGGGGCTGGACATTCTCCACCTGTGATTATACTGTATAAACTAATAATGATAATGATAAAGGTTAATTGCAGGGGCTGGACATTCTCCACCTGTGATTATACTGTATAAACTAATAATGATAATGATAAAGGTTAATTGCAGGGGGCTGGACATTCTCCACCTGTGATTATACTGTATAAACTAATAATGATAATGATAAAGGTTAATTGCAGGGGGCTGGACATTCTCCACCTGTGATTATACTGTATAAACTAATAATGATAATGATAAAGGTTAATTGCAGGGGGCTGGACATTCTCCACCTGTGATTATACTGTATAAACTAATAATGATAATGATAAAGGTTAATTGCAGGGGGGCTGGACATTCTCCACCTGTGATTATACTGTATAAACTAATAATGATAATGATAAAGGTTAATTGCAGGGGGGCTGGACATTCTCCACCTGTGATTATACTGTATAAACTAATACTAATAATAATAAAGGTTAATTGCAGGGGGGCTGGACATTCTCCACCTGTGATTATACTGTATAAACTAATAATGATAATGATAAAGGTTAATTGCAGGGGGGCTGGACATTCTCCACCTGTGATTATACTGTATAAACTAATAATGATAATGATAAAGGTTAATTGCAGGGGGGCTGGACATTCTCCACCTGTGATTATACTGTATAAACTAATAATGATAATGATAAAGGTTAATTGCAGGGGGGCTGGACATTCTCCACCTGTGATTATACTGTATAAACTAATAATGATAATGATAAAGGTTAATTGCAGGGGGGCTGGACATTCTCCACCTGTGATTATACTGTATAAACTAATAATGATAATGATAAAGGTTAATTGCAGGGGGGCTGGACATTCTCCACCTGTGATTATACTGTATAAACTAATAATGATAATGATAAAGGTTAATTGCAGGGGGCTGGACATTCTCCACCTGTGATTATACTGTATAAACTAATAATGATAATGATAAAGGTTAATTGCAGGGGGCTGGACATTCTCCACCTGTGATTATACTGTATAAACTAATAATGATAATGATAAAGGTTAATTGCAGGGGGCTGGACATTCTCCACCTGTGATTATACTGTATAAACTAATAATGATAATGATAAAGGTTAATTGCAGGGGGCTGGACATTCTCCACCTGTGATTATACTGTATAAACTAATAATGATAATAATAAAGGTTAATTGCAGGGGGGCTGGACATTCTCCACCTGTGATTATACTGTATAAACTAATAATGATAATGATAAAGGTTAATTGCAGGGGGGCTGGACATTCTCCACCTGTGATTATACTGTATAAACTAATAATGATAATGATAAAGGTTAATTGCAGGGGGGCTGGACATTCTCCACCTGTGATTATACTGTATAAACTAATAATGATAATGATAAAGGTTAATTGCAGGGGGGCTGGACATTCTCCACCTGTGATTATACTGTATAAACTAATAATAATAATGATAATGATAAAGGTTAATTGCAGGGGGGCTGGACATTCTCCACCTGTGATTATACTGTATAAACTAATAATGATAATGATAAAGGTTAATTGCAGGGGGGCTGGACATTCTCCACCTGTGATTATACTGTATAAACTAATAATGATAATGATAAAGGTTAATTGCAGGGGGGCTGGACATTCTCCACCTGTGATTATACTGTATAAACTAATAATGATAATGATAAAGGTTAATTGCAGGGGGGCTGGACATTCTCCACCTGTGATTATACTGTATAAACTAATACTAATAATAATAAAGGTTAATTGCAGGGGGGCTGGACATTCTCCACCTGTGATTATACTGTATAAACTAATAATGATAATGATAAAGGTTAATTGCAGGGGCTGGACATTCTCCACCTGTGATTATACTGTATAAACTAATAATGATAATGATAAAGGTTAATTGCAGGGGCTGGACATTCTCCACCTGTGATTATACTGTATAAACTAATAATGATAATGATAAAGGTTAATTGCAGGGGCTGGACATTCTCCACCTGTGATTATACTGTATAAACTAATAATGATAATGATAAAGGTTAATTGCAGGGGGCTGGACATTCTCCACCTGTGATTATACTGTATAAACTAATAATGATAATGATAAAGGTTAATTGCAGGGGGCTGGACATTCTCCACCTGTGATTATACTGTATAAACTAATAATGATAATGATAAAGGTTAATTGCAGGGGGGCTGGACATTCTCCACCTGTGATTATACTGTATAAACTAATAATGATAATGATAAAGGTTAATTGCAGGGGGGCTGGACATTCTCCACCTGTGATTATACTGTATAAACTAATAATGATAATGATAAAGGTTAATTGCAGGGGGGCTGGACATTCTCCACCTGTGATTATACTGTATAAACTAATAATGATAATGATAAAGGTTAATTGCAGGGGGGCTGGACATTCTCCACCTGTGATTATACTGTATAAACTAATAATGATAATAATAAAGGTTAATTGCAGGGGGGCTGGACATTCTCCACCTGTGATTATACTGTATAAACTAATAATGATAATGATAAAGGTTAATTGCAGGGGGCTGGACATTCTCCACCTGTGATTATACTGTATAAACTAATAATGATAATGATAAAGGTTAATTGCAGGGGGCTGGACATTCTCCACCTGTGATTATACTGTATAAACTAATAATGATAATGATAAAGGTTAATTGCAGGGGGGCTGGACATTCTCCACCTGTGATTATACTGTATAAACTAATAATGATAATGATAAAGGTTAATTGCAGGGGGGCTGGACATTCTCCACCTGTGATTATACTGTATAAACTAATAATAATAATGATAATGATAAAGGTTAATTGCAGGGGGGCTGGACATTCTCCACCTGTGATTATACTGTATAAACTAATAATGATAATGATAAAGGTTAATTGCAGGGGGGCTGGACATTCTCCACCTGTGATTATACTGTATAAACTAATAATGATAATGATAAAGGTTAATTGCAGGGGGGCTGGACATTCTCCACCTGTGATTATACTGTATAAACTAATAATGATAATGATAAAGGTTAATTGCAGGGGGGCTGGACATTCTCCACCTGTGATTATACTGTATAAACTAATACTAATAATAATAAAGGTTAATTGCAGGGGGGCTGGACATTCTCCACCTGTGATTATACTGTATAAACTAATAATGATAATGATAAAGGTTAATTGCAGGGGGGCTGGACATTCTCCACCTGTGATTATACTGTATAAACTAATAATGATAATGATAAAGGTTAATTGCAGGGGGCTGGACATTCTCCACCTGTGATTATACTGTATAAACTAATAATGATAATGATAAAGGTTAATTGCAGGGGGCTGGACATTCTCCACCTGTGATTATACTGTATAAACTAATAATGATAATGATAAAGGTTAATTGCAGGGGGCTGGACATTCTCCACCTGTGATTATACTGTATAAACTAATAATGATAATGATAAAGGTTAATTGCAGGGGGCTGGACATTCTCCACCTGTGATTATACTGTATAAACTAATAATGATAATGATAAAGGTTAATTGCAGGGGGCTGGACATTCTCCACCTGTGATTATACTGTATAAACTAATAATGATAATGATAAAGGTTAATTGCAGGGGGCTGGACATTCTCCACCTGTGATTATACTGTATAAACTAATAATGATAATGATAAAGGTTAATTGCAGGGGGCTGGACATTCTCCACCTGTGATTATACTGTATAAACTAATAATGATAATGATAAAGGTTAATTGCAGGGGCTGGACATTCTCCACCTGTGATTATACTGTATAAACTAATAATGATAATAATAAAGGTTAATTGCAGGGGCTGGACATTCTCCACCTGTGATTATACTGTATAAACTAATAATGATAATGATAAAGGTTAATTGCAGGGGGGCTGGACATTCTCCACCTGTGATTATACTGTATAAACTAATAATGATAATGATAAAGGTTAATTGCAGGGGGGCTGGACATTCTCCACCTGTGATTATACTGTATAAACTAATAATGATAATGATAAAGGTTAATTGCAGGGGGGCTGGACATTCTCCACCTGTGATTATACTGTATAAACTAATAATGATAATGATAATGATAAAGGTTAATTGCAGGGGGGCTGGACATTCTCCACCTGTGATTATACTGTATAAACTAATAATGATAATGATAAAGGTTAATTGCAGGGGGGCTGGACATTCTCCACCTGTGATTATACTGTATAAACTAATAATAATAATGATAATGATAAAGGTTAATTGCAGGGGGGCTGGACATTCTCCACCTGTGATTATACTGTATAAACTGTATGAAAAAGCAACACACAACTATCCAATAAAATACTTTTCTTAGTATTACATGTTGTTAAAGGGAACCAGGAAAGAAGTGGAGGCTCAACCAACGTGAGTCAAGGTGCAACCAAAACATTTTATCATCATTGGAAAGGAAAAAAGCACAAGGCTCTCCCACCATTAGTTTAGTTTTTAGTTCAAAACGATCAATAGCTTCTTAAAAGGTAATTAGGTCGATTTAAAATCATCTGGAAAACGAAGCATCTCAATAAATAACACAACAATATGTCCAATCAGGTAATGGAACAAAGATATGTCCAATCAGGTAATGGAACAAAGATATGTCCAATCAGGTAATGGAACAAAGATATGTCCAATCAGGTAATGGAACAAATATGTCCAATCAGGTAATGGAACAACAATATGTCCAATCAGGTAATGGAACAAATATGTCCAATCAGGTAATGGAACAAAGATATGTCCAATCAGGTAATGGAACAAATATGTCCAATCAGGTAATGGAACAAAGATATGTCCAATCAGGTAATGGAACAAAGATATGTCCAATCAGGTAATGGAACAAAGATATGTCCAATCAGGTAATGGAACAAAGATATGTCCAATCAGGTAATGGAACAAAGATATGTCCAATCAGGTAATGGAACAAAGATATGTCCAATCAGGTAATGGAACAAAGATCTGTCCAATCAGGTAATGTCTGAAGGATGCTTTGAAGTCATTTCCCTCAGTCATTAGGCGTTGTTTGTCTCACTCCCTTCTAACGAGTCTTTGTGAGTCACAGGGAGGGAAACATAAGGCAGGACGTGTTCCTTAGAGTCGTTTCTTTCAGCAATGGGGTCATAATATTGTGTGGCTTGAACACTACCATTGAAACACTAATTCACACGAACAAGAAAGAATCAACATGCCACATGGGCGTTAGAAGTGCCTGAAAACAGCTAGAAAACACACCATAGACACTATGGAGTTTAGAAAACACACCATAGACACTATGGAGTTTAGAAAACACACTATAGACACCATGGAGTTTAGAAAACACACTATAGACACCATGGAGTTTAGAAAACACACTATAGACACCATGGAGTTTAGAAAACACACTATAGACACCATGGAGTTTAGAAAACACACTATAGACACTATGGAGTTTAGAAAACACACCATAGACACTATGGAGTTTAGAAAACACACTATAGACACCATGGAGTTTAGAAAACACACTATAGACACCATGGCGTTTAGAAAACACACTATAGACACCATGGAGTTTAGAAAGACACTATAGACACCATGGAGTTTAGAAAGACACTATAGACACCATGGAGTTTAGAAAACACACTATAGACACCATGGAGTTTAGAAAACACACTATAGACACCATGGAGTTTAGAAAACACACTATAGACACCATGGCGTTTAGAAAACACACTATAGACACCATGGCGTTTAGAAAACACACTATAGACACCATGGAGTTTAGAAAACACACTATAGACACCATGGAGTTTAGAAAACACACCATAGACACTATGGAGTTTAGAAAACACACCATAGACACCATGGAGTTTAGAAAACACACCATAGACACCATGGAGTTTAGAAAACACACTATAGACACCATGGAGTTTAGAAAACACACCATAGACACCATGGAGTTTAGAAAACACACTATAGACACCATGGAGTTTAGAAAACACACCATAGACACCATGGAGTTTAGAAAACACACTATAGACACCATGGAGTTTAGAAAACACACTATAGACACCATGGAGTTTAGAAAACACACTATAGACACCATGGAGTTTAGAAAACACACTATAGACACCATGGAGTTTAGAAAACACACTATAGACACCATGGAGTTTAGAAAACACACTATAGACACCATGGAGTTTAGAAAACACACTATAGACACCATGGAGTTTAGAAAACACACTATAGACACTATGGAGTTTAGAAAACACACCATAGACACTATGGAGTTTAGAAAACACACTATAGACACCATGGAGTTTAGAAAACACACTATAGACACCATGGCGTTTAGAAAACACACTATAGACACCATGGAGTTTAGAAAGACACTATAGACACCATGGAGTTTAGAAAGACACTATAGACACCATGGAGTTTAGAAAACACACTATAGACACCATGGAGTTTAGAAAACACACTATAGACACCATGGAGTTTAGAAAACACACTATAGACACCATGGCGTTTAGAAAACACACTATAGACACCATGGCGTTTAGAAAACACACTATAGACACCATGGAGTTTAGAAAACACACTATAGACACCATGGAGTTTAGAAAACACACCATAGACACTATGGAGTTTAGAAAACACACCATAGACACCATGGAGTTTAGAAAACACACCATAGACACCATGGAGTTTAGAAAACACACTATAGACACCATGGAGTTTAGAAAACACACCATAGACACCATGGAGTTTAGAAAACACACTATAGACACCATGGAGTTTAGAAAACACACCATAGACACCATGGAGTTTAGAAAACACACTATAGACACCATGGAGTTTAGAAAACACACTATAGACACCATGGAGTTTAGAAAACACACTATAGACACCATGGAGTTTAGAAAACACACTATAGACACCATGGAGTTTAGAAAACACACTATAGACACCATGGAGTTTAGAAAACACACTATAGACACCATGGAGTTTAGAAAACACACCATAGACACCATGGAGTTTAGAAAACACACTATAGACACCATGGAGTTTAGAAAACACACCATAGACACTATGGAGTTTAGAAAACACACTATAGACACCATGGAGTTTAGAAAACACACCATAGACACCATGGAGTTTAGAAAACACACCATAGACACCATGGAGTTTAGAAAACACACTATAGACACCATGGAGTTTAGAAAACACACTATAGACACCATGGAGTTTAGAAAACACACTATAGACACCATGGAGTTTAGAAAACACACTATAGACACCATGGAGTTTAGAAAACACACTATAGACACCATGGAGTTTAGAAAACACACTATAGACACCATGGAGTTTAGAAAACACACTATAGACACCATGGAGTTTAGAAAACACACTATAGACACCATGGAGTTTAAAAAACACACTATAGACACCATGGAGTTTAGAAAACACACTATAGACACCATGGAGTTTAGAAAACACACCATAGACACCATGGAGTTTAGAAAACACACCATAGACACCATGGAGTTTAGAAAACACACTATAGACACCATGGAGTTTAGAAAACACACCATAGACACCATGGAGTTTAGAAAACACACTATAGACACCATGGAGTTTAGAAAACACACCATAGACACCATGGAGTTTAGAAAACACACTATAGACACCATGGAGTTTAGAAAACACACCATAGACACCATGGAGTTTAGAAAACACACCATAGACACCACAGAGTTTAGAAAACACACTATAGACACCATGGAGTTTAGAAAACACACCATAGACACCACAGAGTTTAGAAAACACACTATAGACACCACAGAGTTTAGAAAACACACCATAGACACCACGGAGTTTAGAAAACACACCATAGACACCATGGAGTTTAGAAAACACACTATAGACACCATGGAGTTTAGAAAACACACCATAGACACCACGGAGTTTAGAAAACACACCATAGACACCATGGAGTTTAGAAAACACACCATAGACACCATGGAGTTTAGAAAACACACCATAGACACCATGGAGTTTAGAAAACACACCATAGACACCATGGAGTTTGCCATTTTGGTACTGAAAGGCAGATTTTGGAGGGGATTTTGTTGCAGGTCTTTTATTTATGTTCAGAATTTATCAAAGGGCCGGTATCAATGACTAAATTACTACCAGTATAACAGCCCTGACTTATGGTGTGTGATGTAGAAAAAAACATTCCTGATTACTACAGGTTGGGTCTTGCCTGCTGCAGTCCTCTCTCTCTCTCTTCTTTCACTGCCACTCTCTCACTCTGTCTCCCTCTCTCTCCCTCTCTCTCTCTCACTCTCCCTCTCTCTCTCTCTCTCTCACTCTCCCTCTCTCTCTCTCTCACTCTCCCTCTCTCTCTCCCTCTCTCTCACTCTCCCTCTCTCTCCCTCTCTCTCTCTCACTCTCCCTCTCTCTCTCCCTCTCTCTCTCCCTCTTCCCTCCCTCATCCCTCCCTCATCCCTCTCTCTCCCTCTCTCTCTCTCACTCTCCCTCTCTCTCTCCCTCTTCCCTCCCTCTCTCTCTCTCTCTCCCTCTCTCTCTCCCTCTTCCCTCCCTCTCTCTCTCCCTCTCTCTCTCCCTCTTCCCTCCCTCACCCCTCTCCCTCTCTCTCTCTCTCTCTTCTTCCCCTGCCACTCTCTCAGTTCTTTCTTGTTCTCTCAGAGACAATACCAAGTCAAACTGACACCACAACACAGAGAAACTTCTGCCACTAGACAAGTAAGAATCTTCCTTTCATAAACACTATTATATAGACACTATATATACAGAAGTATGTGGACACCCCTTCAAATGAGTGGATTCGGCTATTTCAGCCACACCCGTTGCTATCTGTGTATATCTTTACACTGCTCACCACAATAGTGAAGTCACTCGTATACCTGCTCTGCCCCTCATCAACCCTCCTAAACCCCAGAAAGGCCTGTCCTCCTCCCCTCTACCCCCCAGAGTAGGAGTGTTTCTGGACTGGCCAGCTGGCAGTCTGTCCCTCTACGAGGTCTACTCTGACACAATGACTCCCTTGTACACATTCCAAACCACATTCACTGAGCCCCTCTACCCAGGGTTTAGGGTTTGGAATGAGGGCTCTTCAGTGTCCCTGAGCCAGGTAGAGTAGTCTCCTTTGTCCTGGAGGAACACCTGGGTCTCCATGGAAACACAGTCACATTCCTGTTCTAATCCAACCATGTGACATGATGGAGTGTTGTTGACAGTGATCATGACATCAGATATGGACATTGTAACAGATAAATGTTGTTGTCAGTGATCATGACATCAGATATGGACATTGTAACAGATAAATGTTGTTGACAGAGATCATGACATCAGATATGGACATTGTAACAGATAAATGTTGTTGTCAGTGATCATGACATCAGATATGGACATTGTAACAGATAAATGTTGTTGACAGAGATCATGACATCAGATATGGACATTGTAACAGATAAATGTTGTTGACAGTGATCATGACATCAGATATGGACATTGTAACAGATAAATGTTGTTGACTGTGATCATTACATCATGTCATCAGATATGGACATTGTAACAGATAAATGTTGTTGACAGAGATCATGACATCAGATATGGACATTGTAACAGATAAATGTTGTTGTCAGTGATCATGACATCAGATATGGACATTGTAACAGATAAATGTTGTTGACTGTGATCATTACATCATGTCATCAGATATGGACATTGTAACAGATAAATGTTGTTGACAGTGATCATGACATCAGATATGGACATTGTAACAGATAAATGTTGTTGACTGTGATCATTACATCATGTCATCAGATATGGACATTGTAACAGATAAATGTTGTTGACAGAGATCATGACATCAGATATGGACATTGTAACAGATAAATGTTGTTGACAGAGATCATGACATCAGATATGGACATTGTAACAGATAAATGTTGTTGACAGTGATCATGACATCAGATATGGACATTGTAACAGATAAATGTTGTTGTCAGTGATCATTACATCAGATATGGACATTGTAACAGATAAATGTTGTTGACAGTGATCATGACATCAGATATGGACATTGTAACAGATAAATGTTGTTGACTGTGATCATTACATCATGTCATCAGATATGGACATTGTAACAGATAAATGTTGTTGACTGTGATCATTACATCATGTCATCAGATATGGACATTGTAACAGATAAATGTTGTTGACAGAGATCATGACATCAGATATGGACATTGTAACAGATAAATGTTGTTGACTGTGATCATTACATCATGTCATCAGATATGGACATTGTAACAGATAAATGTTGTTGACTGTGATCATTACATCATGTCATCAGATATGGACATTGTAACAGATAAATGTTGTTGACAGAGATCATGACATCAGATATGGACATTGTAACAGATAAATGTTGTTGACTGTGATCATTACATCATGTCATCAGATATGGACATTGTAACAGATAAATGTTGTTGTCAGTGATCATGACATCAGATATGGACATTGTAACAGATAAATGTTGTTGTCAGTGATCATGACATCAGATATGGACATTGTAACAGATAAATGTTGTTGACAGTGATCATGACTACAGATATGGACATTGTAACAGATAAATGTTGTTGACAGAGATCATGACATCAGATATGGACATTGTAACAGATAAATGTTGTTGACAGAGATCATGACTTCACATATTGACATCACGAGTTCAGAAATAGACACTATGCAGAAATGTCCTGGTTGCTAAAATTATATTATAAACTGGGTGGTTCGAGCCATGAATGCGGATTGGTTGACAGCCATGGTATATCAGACCGTATATCACGGGTATGACAAAACATTTATTTTTACTGCTCTAATTACGTTGGTAATCAGCTTATAATAGCAATAAGGCACCTCAGGGTTTGTGATATTTGGCCAATATACCACAGCTGTGTCCAGGCACTCCGCAATGCGTCGTGCTTAAGAACAGCCCTTGGCCATGCTATATTGGTCATACACCACACCTCCTCTGGCCTTATTGCTTAAATAGTTCACCTACGTTCAGTTTATGTGACAAAGCAAGCAAGTATAGTGCAGAGAATCATTGTACCATCTAAACCGCTGTGACATATATTTTCCAGAACCAAAAATATTGTATATTTAGCTGTTTAAAGCTGGTGCACAAAACCCAAAGTAAAAGACGCAAAAACAAAACTCTAAGAACGTGAATTTGTAAGTCGCTCTGGATAAGAGCGTCTGCTAAATGACTTAAATGTGAAAAACAAAACTCTAAGAATGTGAAAAACAAAACTCTAAGAACGGGAAAAACAAAACTCTAAGAACGTGAAAAACAAAACTCTAAGAACGTGAAAAACAAAACTCTAAGAACGGGAAAAACAAAACTCTAAGAACGAGAAGCATAGAAATAGTGCACATAGAACAGATCTACCTCATCTTAGACTTGCTTTCGATGAGAACGACAGATCTACAACTCACATTTCTATATGAATTTGGTCCGGTCACCCCCCAAAAAGTGACAAACTGCAGCTTCAATGATTATCGTCTTGTGGCTGTGTTTTCTGTTCTATGCTGGCCAACCTGGTCTCAGAGCAGGTCATATTATTCTGTAAGTAAATCCAATACTTTTTATGTTACGGTTGGTGTGGTTACATAATAAAGATCGTTATTTTAAGAGAAAAACGAAAGGAGGGTAATTGGCTTACTACTTTTTTTTTAGCTACTTTGCAACTACTTAGCATGTTAGGTAACCCTTCCCCCTAACCCTAACCTTAACCCTTATAGCTAACCCTTCCCCTAACCTTAACCCTTCCCCTAACCCTAACCTTTATAGCTAACCCTTCCCCTAACCTTAACCCTTCCCCTAACCCTTCCCTTAAACCTTATAGCTAACCCTTCCCCTAACCTTAACCCTTCCCCTAACCCTAACCTTAACCCTTCCCCTAACCTTAACCCTTCCCCTAACCTTAACACTTCCCCTAACCCTAACCTTAACCCTTTCCCTAACCTTAACCCTTCCCCTAACCCAGATGTACATACAGAATAATATGAAATGCTCTGAGACCAGGTTGTGTAGGCTGCTATAATATACCTTAAACTTTGAATACGAGACATTGTATTTTTGTAAAGAAAGTGATTGTGGTTGATCAAATCTATGGTTTGTAAATATTACTCTGTGTGTTAAATAATCCCATTGTGGTCGTGGGGAGATTCCTGATTATATTCCTGTACCTGTTCTGTTAGAGGGTTGTACTGTAAAAAAAAACCTTTGAATAGGAGACATTATGTTGCTAAATCAGTGATTGACTTTATATCAATGCTGTATATCAATGCTGTGTAACGATACTGTATAGTAAGCTACTGTATCAATAGATCTGGTTATTCACATATTTTTGTGATTGAACAGGCATTTCGCTGCACTCGCAATAACATCTGCTAACCATGTGTATGTGACCAATAAAATGTGATTTGCTTTGCATCTTGCTCTAAACACAACACTCCTGTGTATGTCTGATTATCTCAAGAGAAGTAAAGCTTTGACACGAACTGGTGTGTTTCACCTATTCAGCTCTTTCAGATCAGTGTAGTTGAATTAAGGTCAAATTAAAGGAGACAATGAGAGGATGCAAAGGCGAGAAAGACACAAAACTTTTGAGAAGGGGCGGGGAGAAGGGTATTTGATTGACACACTTTGCGGCCAATAGCAGGACATTGCCGGGTCCACGGAGGCGTGTCTAACGTTCATTTTTCTCAACGCACGAAAACCAATCATACAGTAGGCTCCTCCTATACGTTGACAGACACTGTGATGACCAATGAGAAGAGGTGTAAGTGGATGACAGGCGGAGCCACGGTCTGGAGCAGAGTCTGAGTGTCGCCTGACCGGATGATGACTGACTGAAGTTTTATCACTGTAGTTTTCTATTCTGTCTTTTCTATTCATTTAAATAGCGCGTCACTGTAGCCCTGTTATTTAGAATCTAGTTACTGACCCGAACCCAAATCTGACAACAATCACGTTTCAACAGTCGACTTGACTTTTACGCTTTTTCCGTGAAAGGAAACTCCAGTTCGCAAGTGAGAGAGCGCAAAGATCCGACCCATTTCTCTCTCGGAGTCTTGTCTCTCTCTCCCTGTCTCTCTCTCCCTGTCTCTCTCTCTCTCCCTGTCTCTCTCTCTCTCCCTGTCTCTCTCTCCCTGTCTCTCTCTCTCTCCCTGTCTCTCTGAGAATCCTGAGTTGAGTCCGCCGGAGAGAAGAGCAGCAGCCATGGGGAACCGGGGTATGGAAGACCTTATTCCCCTCATCAACAAGCTCCAGGACGCCTTCAGCTGCATCGGCCAGAGCTGCAACCTGGACCTGCCGCAAATCGCTGTGGTCGGAGGGCAGAGCGCCGGGAAAAGCTCCGTTCTGGAGAATTTCGTTGGAAGGTGAGTAGTAATGGTTATAAAGTGAAGGGTTGGATGCTGGCGAAGCTTTGGGGCTTTTTACATCAAGTTTGTAGTGCAAGTTATATGATATATATACCGTCCCTCGCATGGCGTAAAAGTAGCCAACGAAGCAACATCGGGTCTACGAGTTGTCGCGTCTTTTTTCCGGTTCTGATGAGCGGGTTTATTCACGAATAACGTTTACGCACTTAGCGCAACTAGCTGTCAAAATAAAGGGATAAAGGGCGTGGGGTGGGGGGAGAGATAGTGGGGGTTTGAGAAAGGGGTGAAGAGACTGAAAGAGAGTCTCTCTCTCACACACACACACACACACACACACACACACACACACACACACACACACACACACACACACACACACACACACACACACACACACACACACACACACACACACACACACACACACACACACACACACACACACACACACACACACAGCAATCAGCTCATAGACCCACAGTATGTCTGTCTGTTATATTGACTCTATCCTATCGAACTTGTGTGTATGTTTATGTGCCAGTGTGTGTGTAGACTGGTGTTGTGGTTTATAGCCTAACATTATATAATATTCAATAGATTGGTCTGTATAATTTGGTCTGTGTCGTGTGTTCATAGAGAGGTAGAGAGAGACGTCCCAAATTGAACCTTATTCACGACATAGTGTATTACTTATGAAGGGATTAGGGTCCTTAGTGCACAATTTATAAAAGGAATAGGGTCCATAGTGCATTACTTATAAAGGGAATAGGGCCCATAGTGCACTACTTATGAAGGGAATAGGGCCCATAGTGTATTACTTAGTGCATTACTTATAAAGGGAATAGGGTCCATAGTGCACTACTTATAAAGGGAATAGGGTCCATAGTGCACTACTTATGAAGGGAATAGGGCCCATAGTGTAGTACTTAGTGCACTATAAAGGGAATAGGGCCCATAGTGTATTACTTAGTGCACTATAAAGGGAATAGGGCCCATAGAGTATTACTTAGTGAACTATAAAGGGAATAGGGCCCATAGTGTATTACTTAGTGCGCTATAAAGGGAATAGGGTCCATAGTGTATTACTTAGTGAACTATAAAGGGAATAGGGTCCATAGTGTATTACTTATGAAGGGAATAGGGCCCATAGTGTATTACTTAGTGCTCTATAAAGGGAATAGGGTCCATAGTGTATTACTTAGTGCTCTATAAAGGGAATAGGGTCCATAGTGTATTACTTAGTGCTCTATAAAGGGAATAGGGTCCATAGTGTATTACTTAGTGCTCTATAAAGGGAATAGGGTCCATAGTGTATTACTTCGTGAACTATAAAGGGAATAGGGTCCATAGTGTATTACTTAGTGAACTATAAAGGGAATAGGGCCCATAGTGTATTACTTAGTGCTCTATAAAGGGAATAGGGTCCATAGTGTATTACTTAGTGCTCTATAAAGGGAATAGGGTCCATAGTGTATTACTTAGTGCTCTATAAAGGGAATAGGGTCCATAGTGTATTACTTAGTGCTCTATAAAGGGAATAGGGTCCATAGTGTATTACTTAGTGAACTATAAAGGGAATAGGGTCCATAGTGTATTACTTATGAAGGGAATAGGGCCCATAGTGTATTACTTAGTGAACTACTTATAAAGGGAATAGGGCCCATAGTGTATTACTTAGTGAACTACTTATAAAGGGAATAGGGTCCATAGTGTATTACTTAGTGAACTATAAAGGGAATAGGGCCCATAGTGTATTACTTAGTGAACTACTTATAAAGGGAATAGGGTCCATAGTGTATTACTTAGTGAACTATAAAGGGAATAGGGTCCATATTGTAGTACTTAGTGCTCTATAAAGGGAATAGGGTCCATAGTGTATTACTTAGTGCTCTATAAAGGGAATAGGGCCCATAGTGTAGTACTTAGTGCTCTATGAAGGGAATAGGGCCCATAGTGTATTACTTAGTGCTCTATAAAGGGAATAGGGCCCATAGTGTATTACTTAGTGCTCTATGAAAGGGAATAGGGTCCATAGTGTAGTACTTAGTGCACTACTTATAAAGGGAATAGGGTCCATAGTGTAGTACTTAGTGCTCTATAAAGGGAATAGGGTCCATAGTGTATTACTTAGTGCTCTATAAAGGGAATAGGGCCCATAGTGTATTACTTAGTGCTCTATAAAGGGAATAGGGTCCATAGTGTATTACTTAGTGGACTATAAAGGGAATAGGGTCCATAGTGTATTACTTAGTGAACTACTTATAAAGGGAATAGGGTCCATAGTGTAGTACTTAGTGGACTATAAAGGGAATAGGGTCCATAGTGTATTACTTGGTGCACTACTTATAAAGGGAATAGGGTCCATAGTGTATTACTTAGTGCACTACTTATAAAGGGAATAGGGTCCATAGTGTATTACTTAGTGCACTATAAAGGGAATAGGGTCCATAGTGTATTACTTAGTGCACTACTTATAAAGGGAATGGGGTCCATAGTGTATTACTTAGTGCACTATAAAGGGAATAGGGCCCATAGTGTATTACTTAGTGCTCTATAAAGGGAATAGGGTCCATAGTGTAGTACTTAGTGCACTACTTATAAAGGGAATAGGGTCCATAGTGTCTTATTTAGTGCACTATAAAGGGAATAGGGCCCATAGTGTAGTACTTAGTGCACTACTTATAAAGGGAATAGGGTCCATAGTGTATTACTTAGTGCTCTATAAAGGGAATAGGGTCCATAGTGTAGTACTTAGTGCACTATAAAGGGAATAGGGTCCATAGTGTATTACTTAGTGCACTATAAAGGGAATAGGGTCCATAGTGTAGTACTTAGTGCACTACTTATAAAGGGAATAGGGTCCATAGTGTATTACTTAGTGCTCTATAAAGGGAATAGGGTCCATAGTGTAGTACTTAGTGCACCATAAAGGGAATAGGGCCCATAGTGTAGTACTTAGTGCACTACTTATAAAGGGAATAGGGTCCATAGTGTATTACTTAGTGCACTATAAAGGGAATAGGGCCCATAGTGTATTACTTAGTGCATTATTTATAAAGGGAATAGGGCCCATAGTGCACTACTTATGAAGGGAATAGGGCCCATAGTGTATTACTTAGTGCATTACTTATAAAGGGAATAGGGTCCATAGTGCACTACTTATAAAGGGAATAGGGTCCATAGTGTAGTACTTAGTGCACTATAAAGGGAATAGGGTCCATAGTGTATTACTTAGTGCACTATAAAGGGAATAGGGCCCATAGTGTAGTACTTAGTGCACTATAAAGGGAATAGGGTCCATAGTGTAGTACTTAGTGCACTATAAAGGGAATAGGGCCCATAGTGTATTACTTAGTGCATTACTTATAAAGGGAATAGGGCCCATAGTGCACTACTTATGAAGGGAATAGGGCCCATAGTGTATTACTTAGTGCATTACTTATGAAGGGAATAGGTTCCATAGTGCACTACTTATAAAGGGAATAGGGTCCATAGTGTAGTACTTAGTGCACTATAAAGGAATAGGGTCCATAGTGTATTACTTAGTGCACTATAAAGGGAATAGGGTCCATAGTGTAGTACTTAGTGCACTATAAAGGGAATAGGGCCCATAGTGTATTACTTAGTGCATTACTTATAAAGGGAATAGGGCCCATAGTGCACTACTTATGAAGGGAATAGGGCCCATAGTGTATTACTTAGTGCATTACTTATGAAGGGAATAGGTTCCATAGTGCACTACTTATAAAGGGAATAGGGTCCATAGTGTAGTACTTAGTGCACTATAAAGGGAATAGGGTCCATAGTGTAGTACTTAGTGCACTATAAAGGGAATAGGGTCCATAGTGTATTACTTAGTGCACTATAAAGGGAATAGGGTCCATAGTGTATTACTTAGTGCACTATAAAGGGAATAGGGTCCATAGTGTATTACTTAGTGCACTATAAAGGGAATAGGGTCCATAGTGCACTACTTATAAAGGGAATATGGTCCATAGTGTAGTACTTAGTGCACTATAAAGGGAATAGGGCCCATAGTGTATTACTTAGTGCACTACTTATAAAGGGAATAGGGCCCATAGTGCACTACTTATGAAGGGAATAGGGCCCATAGTGTATTACTTAGTGCATTACTTATAAAGGGAATAGGTTCCATAGTGCACTACTTATAAAGGGAATATGGTCCATAGTGTAGTACTTAGTGCACTATAAAGGGAATAGGGTCCATAATGTATTACTTAGTGCACTATAAAGGGAATAGGGCCCATAGTGTAGTACTTAGTGCACTATAAAGGGAATAGGGTCCATAGTGTAGTACTTAGTGGACTATAAAGGGAATAGGGTCCATAGTGTATTACTTAGTGCACTACTTATAAAGGGAATAGGGCCCATAGTGTATTACTTAGTGCACTACTTATAAAGGGAATAGGGTCCATAGTGTAGTACTTAGTGCACTATAAAGGGAATAGGGTCCATAGTGTAGTAATTAGTGCACTATAAAGGGAATAGGGTCCATAGTGTAGTACTTAGTGCACTATAAAGGGAATAGGGTCCATAGTGTATTACTTAGTGCACTATAAAGGGAATAGGGTCCATAGTGTAGTACTTAGTGCACTATAAAGGGAATAGGGTCCATAGTGTAGTACTTAGTGCACTATAAAGGGAATAGGGTCCATAGTGTATTACTCAGTGCACTACTTATAAAGGGAATAGGGTCCATAGTGTATTACTTAGTGCTCTATAAAGGGAATAGGGTCCATAGTGTATTACTTAGTGCACTATAACGGGAATAGGGCCCATAGTCTATTACTTAGTGCACTAGTTATAAAGGGAATAGGGTCCATAGTGTATTACTTAGTGCTCTATAAAGGGAATAGGGTCCATAGTGTATTACTCAGTGCACTACTTATAAAGGGAATAGGGTCCATAGTGTATTACTTAGTGCTCTATAAAGGGAATAGGGTCCATAGTGTATTACTTAGTGCACTATAAAGGGAATAGTGTCTATAGTCTATTACTTAGTGCTCTATAACGGGAATAGGGCCCATAGTCTATTACTTAGTGCTCTATAAAGGGAATAGGGTCCATAGTGTATTACTTAGTGCTCTATAACGGGAATAGGGCCCATAGTCTATTACTTAGTGCTCTATAAAGGGAATAGGGTCCATAGTGTATTACTTGGTGCTCTATAACGGGAATAGGGCCCATAGTCTATTACTTAGTGCTCTATAAAGGGAATAGGGTCCATAGTGTATTACTTAGTGCTCTATAAAGGGAATAGGGTCCATAGTGTATTACTTAGTGGACTATAAAGGGAATAGGGTCCATAGTGTATTACTTAGTGCACTATAAAGGGAATAGGGTCCATAGTGTATTACTTAGTGCACTATAAAGGGAATAGGGTCCATAGTGTATTACTTAGTGCACTATAAAGGGAATAGGGTCCATAGTGTAGTACTTAGTGCACTATAAAGGGAATAGGGTCCATAGTGTATTACTTAGTGCTCTATAAAGGGAATAGGGCCCATAGTGTAGTACTTAGTGCTCTATGAAGGGAATAGGGCCCATAGTGTATTACTTAGTGCACTACTTATAAAGGGAATAGGGTCCATAGTGTATTACTTAGTGCACTACTTATAAAGGGAATAGGGTCCATAGTGTAGTACTTAGTGCACTATAAAGGGAATAGGGTCCATAGTGTAGTACTTAGTGCACTATAAAGGGAATAGGGTCCATAGTGTAGTACTTAGTGCACTATAAAGGGAATAGTGTCCATAGTGTAGTACTTAGTGCTCTATAAAGGGAATAGGGTCCATAGTGTATTACTTAGTGAACTATAAAGGGAATAGGGTCCATAGTGTAGTACTTAGTGCTCTATAAAGGGAATAGGGTCCATAGTGTAGTACTTAGTGCACTATAAAGGGAATAGTGTCCATAGTGTAGTACTTAGTGCACTATAAAGGGTCTGTAGTCTATTACTTTGTATGAAAGATAACACATTTTCTGTCCCTCTCATGCCCCATCCATATTTACATACTCCTGTGTGTTAGCCTGTATGTGTGTGTGTGTGTGTGTGTGTGTGTGTGTGTGTGTGTGTGTGTGTGTGTGTGTGTGTGTGTGTGTGTGTGTGTGTGTGTGTGTGTGTGTGTGTGTGTGTGTGTGTGTGTGTCTCAGAGAGATAGACAGTAGGGGCATTGATGGGGTGGCTGGGTGGTGAGGTCATTATTGATGTCATAAGCTGTGATGTCATATGTCATCTCTGGTGGACGGTGGTGTGTGTGTGTGTGTGTGTGTGTGTGTGTGTGTGTGTGTGTGTGTGTGTGTGTGTGTGTGTGTGTGTGTGTGTGTGTGTGTGTGTGTGTGTGTGTGTGGTGGCTGCAGTAAGTCTAGAGGTCAACCCTATGTAGTAGTGCACTACACCCTATTTTCCCTAGTCAATAGTAGTGCACTACACCCTATTTGTCCTAGTCAATAGTAGTGCACTACACCCTATTTGCCCTAGTCAATAGTAGTGCACTACACCCTATTTGCCCTAGTCAATAGTAGTGCACTACACCCTATTTGCCCTAGTCAATAGTAGTGCACTACACCCTATTTGCCCTAGTCAATAGTAGTGCACTACGCCCTATTTGCCCTAGTCAATAGTAGTGCACTACACCCTATTTGCCCTAGTGTAACGGATGTGAAACGGCTAGCTTAGTTAGCGGTGTGCGCTAAATAGCGTTTCAATCGGTTACGTCACTTGCTCTGAGACCTTGAAGTAGTAGTTCCCCTTGCTCTGCAAGGGCCGCGGCTTTTGTGGAGCGATGGGTAACGATGCTTCGAGGGTGACTGTTGTCGTTGTGTGCAGAGGGTCCCTGGTTCGCGCCCGGGTATGGGCGAGGGGACGGTTTAAAATTATACTGTTACACTAGTCAATAGTAGTGCACTACACCCTATTTGCCCTAGTCAATAGTCGTGCACTACACCCTATTTGCCCTAGTCAATAGTAGTGCACTACACCCTATTTGCCCTAGTCAATAGTAGTGCACTACATAGGGAATAGGGTTCCATTTGGGATGCAGGGTGATTCACTTCCTTCCTGTCTGCTTGGTCAGGGCTAAACAGTTAGGAAGAAGTGATGTGTGTGTGTGTGTGTGTGTGTGTGTGTGTGTGTGTGTGTGTGTGTGTGTGTGTGTGTGTGTGTGTGTGTGTGTGTGTGTGTGTGTGTGTGTGTGTGTGTGTGTGTGTGTGTGTGTGTGTGTGTGTGTGTGTGTGTGTGTGTGTGCATGTATGCATGTATGTATGTATGTGGGGGGGGGGCTGTCCCAATATTGGTCAACAAACAAAAACATTGTCATCTATGTAAAGATAGCCTACATAAAGCCAACAAATAAAAACATTGTCATCTATGTAAAGATAGCCTACATAAAGCCAACAAATAAAAACATTGTCATCTATGTAAAGATAGCCTACATAAAGCCAACAAATAAAAACATTGTCAACTATGTAAAGATAGCCTACATAAAGCCAACAAATAAAAACATAGCAGCCTATGTGTGTGTGTGTGTGTGTGTGGGGGGCTGCAGGTAGAACATCTCCTGATAAAATGTTTTATATTGAATATGTTAACAGAAATGTTTTATATTGAATATGTTAACAGAAATGTTTTATATTGAATATGTTAACAGAAATGTTTTATATTGAATATGTTAACAGAAATGTTTTATATTGAATATGTTAACAGAAATGTTTTATATTGAATATGTTAACAGAAATGTTTTATATTGAATATGTTAACAGAAATGTTTTATATTGAATATGTTAACAGAAATGTTTTATATTGAATATGTTAACAGAAATGTTTTATATTGAATATGTTAACAGAAATGTTTTATATTGAATATGTTAACAGAAATGTTTTATATTGAATATGTTAACAGAAATGTTTTATATTGAATATGTTAACAGAAATGTTTTATATTGAATATGTTAACAGAAATGTTTTATATTGAATATGTTAACAGAAATGTTTTATATTGAATATGTTAACAGAAATGTTTTATATTGAATATGTTAACAGAAATGTTTTATATTGAATATGTTAACAGAAATGTTTTATATTGAATATGTTAACAGAAATGTT
>NW_025745385.1:452780-467780 GCF_021184085.1 Oncorhynchus gorbuscha | reverse complement strand
GCTTAGCTGTATTCCGTTTATTTTTATCCTAAAAAAAAATATTGCAAACAGGATGCATTTTGAATATTTGTATTTTGTACACTGTCATTTAGGTTAGTATTGTGGAGTAACTACAATGTTGTCTATCCATCCTCAGTTTTCTCTTATCACAGCCACTAAACTCTGTAACTGTTTTAAAGTCACCATTGGCCTCATGGTGAAAACCCTGAGCAGTTTCCTTCCTCTCTGGCAACTGAGTTGGGAAGGACGCCTGTATCTTAGTAGTGACTGGCTGTATTGATACACCATCTAAAGTGTAATTAATAACTTCACCATAACATTCTCAAAGGGATATTCAATGTTTGCTTTTTTTACCCATCTACCAATCGGTGCCCTTCTTTGCGAGGCATTTGCAAACCTCCCTGGTATTTGTGGTTGAATCTGTGTTTGAAATTCACTGCTCGACTGAGGGACCTTACAGATAATTATATGTGTGGGGTACAGAGATGAGGTAGTCATTCAAAAAGTATGTTAAACACCATTATTGCACACAGAGTGAGTCCATACATCTTATTATGTGAAATGTTAAGCATATGTTTACTCCTGAACTCATTTAGATTCACCATAACACAGGGCTGGATTACTTATTGACTCAAGCCATAACACAGGGCTGGATTACTTATTGACTCAAGCCATAACACAGGGCTGGATTACTTATTGACTCAAGCCATAACACAGGGCTGGATTACTTATTGACTCAAACCATAACACAGGGCTGGATTACTTATTGACTCAAGCCATAACACAGGGCTGGATTACTTATTGACTCAAGCCATAACACAGGGCTGGATTACTTATTGACTCAAGCCATAACACAGGGCTGGATTACTTATTGACTCAAGCCATAACACAGGACTGGATTACTTATTGACTCAAGCCATAACACAGGGCTGGATTACTTATTGACTCAAGCCATAACACAGGGCTGGATTACTTATTGACTCAAGCCATAACACAGGGCTGGATTACTTATTGACTCAAGCCATAACACAGGGCTGGATTACTTATTGACTCAAGCCATAACACAGGGCTGGATTACTTATTGACTCAAGCCATAACACAGGACTGGATTACTTATTGACTCAAGCCATAACACAGGACTGGATTACTTATTGACTCAAACCATAACACAGGACTGGATTACTTATTGACTCAAGCCATAACACAGGACTGGATTACTTATTGACTCATGCCATAACACAGGGCTGGATTACTTATTGACTCAAACCATAACACAGGACTGGATTACTTATTGACTCAAGCCATAACACAGGGCTGGATTACTTATTGACTCATGCCATAACACAGGGCTGGATTACTTATTGACTCAAGCCATAACACAGGACTGGATTACTTATTGACTCATGACATTTCAGCTTTTCATTTTTAATGAATTAGCCAAAAAATGTAAAAACATAACTCAAATTTGACATTATGGGGTATGGTGTGTAGGCCAGTAACACAATCTGAATTTAATCAATCATGACATGTCATGACATGCTTCGTTTTTGTGGTGACTTACAGATGTTTTCTCTCTCCCTCTAACCTCTTCCCTCTCTCTCTCTCACCCTCTCTCTCGCCCTCTCTCTATTCCTCTCTCTCTCCCTTGAACCTCTTCTCTATGTCCCTCCCTCCCTCCCTCCTTAATAACAGAGTATGCTGAGTTCCTTCATTGTAAAGGTCGTAAGTTTGTGGACTTTGATGAGGTGCGTTTGGAGATTGAGGCCGAGACTGATCGCATCACTGGGTCCAATAAGGGAATCTCTGCTGTTCCCATCAACCTCCGAGTCTATTCCCTAATGGTACACACACACACACACACACACACACACACACACACACACACACACACACACACACACACACACACACACACACACACACACACACACACACACACACACACACACACACACACACACACACACACACACACACACACACACACACACACACACACACACACACACACACAGAGCGAGAGACTCACGGACATATGTTCAAGCACACACAAACATGCAAAACACACAGTCCTGAAAGCAGTTCTGCTTTGTTAGGTTCTGGTAAACAGAGTGAACAACTGATGGACAACTAGTCAAAGCACAAACCAAATGTTTTCCCCACTGGGTCAAACAGCTGCACAAGACAAAGTTTCCAGCAGCACCAGTATTTATACCCTCCTTTAGACCGAGTCTCCTGCTCGTCCAAACACCACGTCTATGTTGCTAGGCAGGAAGTCAAGAGATGTGTTTAATAAGACTGTTCCTTCTCCCTTCATCTGACCTCGGCCCACATTCCTCCCTAGTCCACATCTGACCTCGGCCCACATTCCTCCCTAGTCCACATCTGACCTGACCTCGGCCCACATTCCTCCCTAGTCCACATCTGACCTCGGCCCACATTCCTCCCTAGTCCACATCTGACCTCGGCCCACATTCCTCCCTAATCCACATCTGACCTCGACCCACATTCCTCCCTAGTCCACATCTGACCTGACCTCGGCCCACATTCCTCCTAGTCCACATCTGACCTCGGCCCACATTCCTCCCTAGTCCACATCTGACCTGACCTCGGCCCACATTCCTCCCTAGTCCACATCTGACCTCGGCCCACATTCCTCCCTAATCCACATCTGACCTCGGCCCACATTCCTCCCTAGTCCACATCTGACCTGACCTCGGCCCACATTCCTCCCTAGTCCACATCTGACCTGACCTCGGCCCACATTCCTCCCTAGTCCACATCTGACCTCGGCCCACATTCCTCCCTAGTCCACATCTGACCTGACCTCGACCCACATTCCTCCCTAATCCACATCTGACCTGACCTCGACCCACATTACTCCCTAGTCCACATCTGACCTCGGCCCACATTCCTCCCTAGTCCACATCTGACCTGACCTCGACCCACATTCCTCCCTAATCCACATCTGACCTGACCTCGGCCCACATTCCTCCCTAATCCACATCTGACCTGACCTCGGCCCACATTCCTCCCTAATCCACATCTGACCTGACCTCGGCCCACATTCCTCCCTAGTCCACATCTGACCTCGACCCACATTCCTCCCTAATCCACATCTGACCTGACCTCGGCCCACATTCCTCCCTAGTCCACATCTGACCTGACCTCGACCCACATTCCTCCCTAGTCCACATCTGACCTCGACCCACATTCCTCCCTAATCCACATCTGACCTGACCTCGACCCACATTCCTCCCTAATCCACATCTGACCTGACCTCGACCCACATTCCTCCCTAGTCCACATCTGACCTCGACCCACATTCCTCACTAATCTACAGCGATCCAATCTTATCAGTGACCGTAACCATTAACCAGTATAGCCAGTATTTAAAACCCTCAATAGTATTTCCATACTGTTCAACATCACATAAACTTTGAAAATGACTTCTAAATGAGCAGAAAATAAAACATGATTCACTTTCACGGTTGATTATTTTGTTGACACCTCCGAGACTAATGTCCTCTGATCTGTAATTACACTATGGACTCTCATTTCCATCTCTCGTCGGACAACTGATAATGACTTTTCAGCTGGAGCTTTTGACTTCATCCGTTTCAGCTGGAGCTTTTGACTTCATCCGTTTCAGCTGGAGATGTTGACTTCATCCGTTTCAGCTGGAGATGTTGACTGCATCCGTTTCAGCTGGAGATGAGGTTACATCTTGGTTTCGCCTGTAGCATGAGTTCTGTGGCACTCACAGATAATATCTTTGCAGTTTTGAAAACGTCAGAGTGTTTTCTTTCCAAAGCTGCCAATTATATGCATATTCGAGCATCTTTTCGTGACAAAATATTGCGCTTAAAACGGGCACGTTTAGCGCCCCATAGGTTGAAGAGGTTAATCAACTGTACTTCATCCTGAGGTAAATCAGCACTGTAAATACGTTTCAAGGTGATATCCCAGCAATACTACCCAGGTAACCCCTGCTACCATTAACACTACACATGATGCATACTTCAAAATACCCCCTCATTTGCGCCGGAGTCTAGTTCCATGCTCTTACTATAGTCTAGTTCCATGTTACTATAGTCTAGTTCCATGTTACTATAGTCTAGTTCCATGTTGTTACTATAGTCTAGTTCCATGTTACTATAGTCTAGTTCCATGTTACTATAGTCTAGTTCCATGTTGTTACTATAGTCTAGTTCCATGCTCTTACTATAGTCTAGTTCCATGTTGTTACTATAGTCTAGTTCCATGCTCTTACTATAGGCTAGTTCCATGTTGTTACTATAGTCTAGTTCCATGTTACTATAGTCTAGTTCCATGCTCTTACTATAGGCTAGTTCCATGTTGTTACTATAGTCTAGTTCCATGTTGTTACTATAGTCTAGTTCCATGCTCTTACTATAGGCTAGTTCCATGTTGTTACTATAGTCTAGTTCCATGTTACTATAGTCTAGTTCCATGCTCTTACTATAGGCTAGTTCCATGTTGTTACTATAGTCTAGTTCCATGTTACTATAGTCTAGTTCCATGCTCTTACTATAGGCTAGTTCCATGTTGTTACTATAGTCTAGTTCCATGTTACTATAGTCTAGTTCCATGTTGTTACTATAGTCTAGTTCCATGCTCTTACTATAGTCTAGTTCCATGTTACTATAGTCTAGTTCCATGTTACTATAGTCTAGTTCCATGTTACTATAGTCTAGTTCCATGTTGTTACTATAGTCTAGTTCCATGTTACTATAGTCTAGTTCCATGTTACTATAGTCTAGTTCCATGCTCTTACTATAGTCTAGTTCCATGTTACTATAGTCTTGTTCCATGTTACTATAGTCTAGTTCCATGTTACTATAGTCTAGTTCCATGTTACTATAGTCTAGTTCCATGTTGTTACTATAGTCTAGTTACATGTTGTTACTATAGTCTAGTTCCATGCTCTTACTATAGTCTAGTTCCATGTTGTTACTATAGTCTAGTTCCATGTTACTGTAGTCTAGTTCCATGTTACTATAGTCTAGTTCCATGTTGTTACTATAGTCTAGTTCCATGTTACTATAGTCTAGTTCCATGTTGTTACTGTAGTCTAGTTCCATGTCACTATAGTCTAGTTCCATGCTGTTACTATAGTCTAGTTCCATGTTACTATAGTCTAGTTCCATGTTGTTACTATAGTCTAGTTCCATGTTGTTACTGTAGCGAATGGCGTGAGAACAGCTGTTGCATTGACTCTGTCTCCTGTTCCTGATCTCCTATTGCTTCCAAGGTTCACTGATATATCTAGGACTATCAGATACTCCCTATCAGTCTCCCAAGGTTCACTGATATATCTAGGACTGAGTCTATCAGATACTCCCTACCAGTCTCCCAAGGTTCACTGATATATCTAGGACTGAGTCTATCAGATACTCCCTACCAGTCTCCCAAGGTTCACTGATATATCTAGGACTGAGTCTATCAGATACTCCCTACCAGTCTCCCAAGGTTCACTGATATATCTAGGACTGAGTCTATCAGATACTCCCTACCAGTCTCCCAAGGTTCACTGATATATCTAGGACTGAGTCTATCAGATACTCCCTACCAGTCTCCTATGGTTTTCTTGTAACCAAAATCTACAATGAGATCGTATGTTCTGCGACAGTCAGTGGTCGGGTTTGGTCCATATCTCTCAGGTTAGGTTAGGTACACATGTCTCAGGTTAGGTTAGGTACACATGTCTCAGGTTAGGATAGGTACACATCTCCCAAGTTAGGTTAGGTACACAGCTCTCAATTTAGGTTAGGTACACAGCTCTCATGTCAGGTTAGGTACACAGCTCTCATGTCAGGTTAGGTACACGTCTCTCAAGTTAGGTTAGGTACACATGTCTCAGGTTAGGATAGGTACACATCTCCCAAGTTAGGTTAGGTACACAGCTCTCAATTTAGGTTAGGTACACAGCTCTCATGTCAGGTTAGGTACACAGCTCTCATGTCAGGTTAGGTACACAGCTCTCATGTCAGGTTAGGTACACATCTCTCAAGTTAGATTGGGTTCACATCTCTCAGGTTAGGTTAGGTACACAACTCTCGGGTTGGGTACACATGTCTCAGGTTAGGTTAGGTACACATCTCTCAGGTTAGGTTAGGTACACAACTCTCGGGCCAGGTTAGGTACACATCTCTCGGGTTAGGTTAGGTACACATGTCTCAGGTTAGGATAGGTACACATCTCTCAGGTTAGGTTAGGTACACATGTCTCAGGTTAGGCTAGGTACACATCTCTCAGGTTAGGCTAGGTACACATCTCTCAGGTTAGGTTAGGTACACATCTCTCAGGTTAGGATAGGTACACATCTCCCAAGTTAGGTTAGGTACACATGTCTCAGGTTAGGTTAGGTACACATGTCTCAGGTTAGGCTAGGTACACATCTCTCAGGTTAGGCTAGGTACACATGTCTCAGGCCAGGTTAGGTACACATCTCTCGGGTTAGGCTAGGTACACATCTCTCAGGTTAGGTTAGGTACACATCTCTCAGGTTAGGCTAGGTACACATCTCTCAGGTTAGGTTAGGTACACATCTATTGGGTTAGGCTAGGTACACATCTATCCGGTTAGGTTAGGTACACATCTCTCAAGTTAGGTTAGGTACACATCTCTCAGGTTAGGATAGGTACACATCTCTCAAGTTAGGTTAGGTACACATCTCTCAGGCTAGGTACACATCTCTCAGGCTAGGTGCACATCTCTCATGTTAGGTACACACCTCTCAGGTTAGGTTAGGTACACATCTCTCAGGTTAGGTACACATCTCTCATGTTAGGTACACATCTCTCAGGTCAGGTTAGGTACATACCTCTTGGGTTAGGTACACATCTCTCAGGTCAGACTAGGTACACATCTCTCAGGTCAAGTTATGTACACATCTCTCATGTTAGGTTAGGTACACATCTCTCAGGTCAGACTAGGTACTCATCTCTCAGTTCAGGTTAGTTACACATCTCTCATGTCAGGTTAGGTACACAGCTCTCATGTCAGGTTAGGTACACGTCTCTCAAGTTAGGTTAGGTACACATCTCTCAGGTTAGGTTAGGTACACATCTCTCGGGTTGGGTACACATGTCTCAGGTTAGGTTAGGTACACAGCTCTCATGTCAGGTTAGGTACACGTCTCTCAAGTTAGGTTAGGTACACATCTCTCAGGTTAGGTTAGGTACACATCTCTCGGGTTGGGTACACATGTCTCAGGTTAGGTTAGGTACACATCTCTCAGGTTAGGTTAGATATACACCTCTCAGATCAGGTTAGGTACACATCTCTCAGGTTAGATCGGGTACACATCTCTCAGGTTAGGTCAGGTACACATCTCTCAGGTTAGACCGGGTACACACCTCTCAGGTTAGGTTAGGTACACATCTCTCAGGTTAGGTTAGGTACACATCTCCCGGGTTAGTTACACATCTCTTGGGTTAGGTTAGGTACACATCTCTCAGGTTAGGTACACATCTCTCAGGTTAGGTTAGGTACACATCTCTCAGGTTAGGTTAGGTACACATCTCCCAGGTTAGGTTGGGTATACATCTCTCAGTTCAGGTTAGGTACACATCTCTCAGTTCAGGTTATGTACACATCTCCCGGGCTAGGTTAGGTACACATCTCTCGGGCCAGGCTAGGTACACATCTCTCAGGTTACTTACACATCTCTCAGGTTAGGTTAGGTACACAGCTCTCATGTCAGGTTAGGTACACTTCTCTCAAGTTAGGTTAGGTACACATATCTCAGACCAGGTTAGGTACACATCTCTCAGGTTAGATTGGGTACACATCTCTCAGGTTAGGTTAGGTACACATCTCTCAGGCCAGGTTAGGTACACATCTCTCATGTTAGGTTATGTACACATCTCTCAGGTTAGGTTAGGTACACATCTCTCGGGTTGGGTACACATGTCTCAGGTTAGGTTAGGTACACATCTCTCAGGTTAGGTTAGGTACACATCTCTCGGGTTAGTTACACAGCTCTCAGGTTATGTACACATCTCTCAGGTTAGGCTAGGTACACATCTCTCGGGTTAGTTACACAGCTCTCAGGTTAGGTTGGGTACACATCTCCCTGGTTAGTTTAGGTACACTTCTCTCAAGTTAGTTTAGGTACACATCTCTCAGGTTAGGTTATGTACACATCTCTCAGGTCAGGTTATGTACACATCTCTCAGGTTAGGTTAGGTACACATCTCTCGAGTTAGGTTAGGTACACAGCTCTCATGTCAGGTTAGGTACACATCTCTCAAGTTAGATTGGGTACACATCTCTCAGGTCAGGTTAGGTACACATCTCTCATCCCAAGGCCCATCTTCAGCTCTTTGTGAACACCCCTGTTACAGTGTAAACCTCCCTCTCTGTAGATTGATGTACAATGAGCAAATACATTTTCCATTTTAATTTAATAATTTAATCTCTCTCCCTCGTTCTCTTTCTCTCTGTCTGTCTGTCTGTCTCTCTGTCTGTCTCTCTCTGTCTCTCTCTCTGTTTCTCTCTCTCTCCCTGTCTCTCTCTCTCTCTCTCTCTCTCTCTCTCTCTCTCTCTCTCTCTCTCTCTCTCTCTCTCTCTCTCCCTCTCTCTCTCCCTCCCCCTTCTCTCTCTCCCTCCCTCTATCCTCCCCCCTTTCCCACACATCCTCCCTTCCTCTCTCCCTCTCCCTACTCCCATCCCTCTCTCCCTACTCCCATCCCTCTCTCCCTACTCCCATCCCTCCCTCCCTCCTCAGTGTTAAACCTGACTCTTATAGATCTACCAGGGATGACTAAGGTAGCGGTGGGAGACCAGCCAGTCGACATCGAGCACCAGATCAGAGACATGCTGATGCAGGTCAGAGACTGTGGTTACGGTCCCAAATGGCACCCTATTCCCAAAATGGCATCCTATTCCTTAGATAGTACACTACTTTTGACTAGAATGGCACCCTATTCCCTAGATAGTGCACTACTTTTGACTAGAATGGCACCCTATTCCCTAGATAGTGCACTACTTTTGACCAGATGGCACCCTATTCCCTAGATAGTGCACTACTTTTGACCAGATGGCACTCTATTCTCTATACACTTTAAATATTAAAGTAATATAGTATATCTTCTATGTTGTGTGTAGTTCATATCCAAAGAGTAATAAAGTACATGTTAAAGTAATTAAGTATATGTTAAAGGGAAAGGGGGTAATTAAGTATATGTTAAAGAGAAAGGGGTAATTAAGTATATGTTAAAGAGAAAGGGGGTAATTAAGTATATGTTACAGGGAAAGGGGGTAATTAAGTATATGTTAAAGAGAAAGGGGTAATTAAGTATATGTTACAGGGAAAGGGGTAATTAAGTATATGTTAAAGAGAAAGGGGGTAATTAAGTATATGTTAAAGAGAAAGGGGTAATTAAGTATATGTTAAAGAGAAAGGGGGTAATTAAGTATATGTTAAAGGGAAAGGGGGTAATTAAGTATATGTTAAAGAGAAAGGGGTAATTAAGTATATGTTAAAGTGAAAGGGGGTAATTAAGTATATGTTAAAGAGAAAGGGGGTAATTAAGTATATGTTAAAGGGCAATGGGGTAATTAAGTATATGTTAAAGAGAAAGGGAAAGGGGGTAATTAAGTATATGTTAAAGGGAAAGGGGTAATTAAGTATATGTTAAAGAGAAAGGGGTAATTAAGTATATGTTACAGGGAAAGGGGGTAATTAAGTATATGTTAAAGAGAAAGGGAAAGGGGGTAATTAAGTATATGTTAAAGATAAAGGGAAAGGGGGTAATTAAGTATATGTTAAAGAGAAAGGGAAAGGGGTAATTAAGTATATGTTAAAGAGAAAGGGGTAATTAAGTATATGTTAAAGGGAAAGGGGTAATTAAGTATATGTTAAAGGGAAAGGGGTAATTAAGTATATGTTAAAGGTAAAGGGGTAATTAAGTATATGTTAAAGGGAAAGGGGGTAATTAAGTATATGTTAAAGAGAAAGGAAAGGGGTAATTAAGTATATGTTAAAGAGAAAGGGGTAATTAAGTATATGTTAAAGGAAAGGGGTAATTAAGTATATGTTAAAGGAAAGGGGTAATTAAGTATATGTTAAAGGAAAGGGGTAATTAAGTATATGTTAAAGAGAAAGGAAAGGGGGTAATTAAGTATATGTTAAAGGGAAAGGGGTAATTAAGTATATGTTAAAGGAAAGGGGGTAATTAAGTATATGTTAAAGAGAAAGGGGTAATTAAGTATATGTTAAAGGGAAAGGGGGTAATTAAGTATATGTTAAAGAGAAAGGGGTAATTAAGTATATGTTAAAGAGAAAGGGGGTAATTAAGTATATGTTAAAGGAAAGGGGTAATTAAGTATATGTTAAAGGGAAAGAGAAAGGGGGTAATTAAGTATATGTTAAAGGGAAAGGGGTAATTAAGTATATGTTAAAGAGAAAAGGGGTAATTAAGTATATGTTAAAGAGAAAGGGGTAATTAAGTATATGTTACAGGAAAGGGGTAATTAAGTATATGTTAAAGAGAAAGAGAAAGGGGTAATTAAGTATATGTTACAGGGAAAGGGGTAATTAAGTATATGTTAAAGAGAAAGAGAAAGGGGGTAATTAAGTATATGTTAAAGGAAAGGGGGTAATTAAGTATATGTTAAAGAGAAAGGGAAAGGGGTAATTAAGTATATGTTAAAGGAAAGGGGTAATTAAGTATATGTTAAAGAGAAAGGGAAAGAGGGTAATTAAGTATATGTTAAAGAGAAAGGGGTAATTAAGTATATGTTAAAGGGAAAGGGGGTAATTAAGTATATGTTAAAGGGAAAGGGGGTAATTAAGTATATGTTAAAGAGAAAAGGGGTAATTAAGTATATGTTAAAGAGAAAGGGGTAATTAAGTATATGTTAAAGAGAAAGGGAAAGGGGTAATTAAGTATATGTTAAAGGAAAGAGGGTAATTAAGTATATGTTAAAGAGAAAGGGGGTAATTAAGAATATGTTAAAGGAAAGGGGGTAATTAAGTATATGTTAAAGGGAAAGGGGGTAATTAAGTATGTGTTAAAGAGAAAGGGGGTAATTAAGTATATGTTAAAGGGAAAGGGGGTAATTAAGTATATGTTAAAGAGAAAGGGGTAATTAAGTATATGTTAAAGGGAAAGGGGGTAATTAAGTATATGTTAAAGAGAAAGGGGTAATTAAGTATATGTTAAAGGGAAAGGGGTAATTAAGTATATGTTAAAGAGAAAGGGAAAGGGGTAATTAAGTATATGTTACAGGGAAAGGGGGTAATTAAGTATATGTTAAAGGGAAAGGGGTAATTAAATATATGTTAAAGGGAAAGGGGTAATTAAGTATATGTTAAAGGGAAAGGGGGTAATTAAGTATATGTTAAAGGGAAAGGGGTAATTAAGTATATGTTAAAGAGAAAGGGGTAATTAATTATATGTTAAAGGGAAAGGGGGTAATTAAGTATATGTTAAAGGGAAAGGGGTAATTAAGTATATGTTAAAGAGAAAGGGGTAATTAAGTATATGTTAAAGGGAAAGGGGTAATTAAGTATATGTTACAGGGAAAGGGGTAATTAAGTATATGTTACAGGGAAAGGGGGTAATTAAGTATATGTTAAAGAGAAAGGGGGTAATTAAGTATATGTTACAGGGAAAGGGGGTAATTAAGTATATGTTAAAGGGAAAGGGGGTAATTAAGTATATGTTACAGGGAAAGGGGGTAATTAAGTATATGTTAAAGAGAAAGAGAAAGGGGGTAATTAAGTATATGTTAAAGGGAAAGGGGGTAATTAAGTATATGTTACAGGGAAAGGGGTAATTAAGTATATGTTAAAGAGAAAGGAAAGGGGGTAATTAAGTATATGTTAAAGGAAAGGGGTAATTAAGTATATGTTAAAGGGAAAGGGGTAATTAAGTATATGTTAAAGGGAAAGGGGGTAATTAAGTATATGTTACAGGGAAAGGGGGTAATTAAGTATATGTTAAAGAGAAAGAGAAAGGGGTAATTAAGTATATGTTAAAGAGAAAGGGGGTAATTAAGTATATGTTAAAGGGAAAGGGGTAATTAAGTATATGTTAAAGGAAAGGGGGTAATTAAGTATATGTTAAAGGGAAAGGGGTAATTAAGTATATGTTACAGGGAAAGGGGTAATTAAGTATATGTTAAAGAGAAAGAGAAAGGGGTAATTAAGTATATGTTAAAGGGAAAGGGGGTAATTAAGTATATGTTAAAGGGAAAGGGGGTAATTAAGTATATGTTAAAGGGAAAGGGGTAATTAAGTATATGTTACAGGGAAAGGGGGTAATTAAGTATATGTTAAAGAGAAAGAGAAAGGGGGTAATTAAGTATATGTTAAAGGGAAAGGGGTAATTAAGTATATGTTAAAGGGAAAGGGGTAATTAAGTATATGTTAAAGGAAAGGGGGTAATTAAGTATATGTTAAAGGGAAAGAGAAAGGGGGTAATTAAGTATATGTTAAAGGAAAGGGGGTAATTAAGTATATGTTACAGGGAAAGGGAAAGGGGGTAATTAAGTATATGTTAAAGAGAAAGGGGGTAATTAAGTATATGTTAAAGAGAAAGGGGTAATTAAGTATATGTTAAAGAGAAAGGGGGTAATTAAGTATATGTTAAAGGAAAGGGGGTAATTAAGTATATGTTAAAGAGAAAGGGGTAATTAAGTATATGTTACAGGGAAAGGGGTAATTAAGTATATGTTACAGGGAAAGAGAAAGGGGGTAATTAAGTATATGTTAAAGGGAAAGAGAAAGGGGGTAATTAAGTATATGTTAAAGGAAAGAGAAAAGGGTAATTAAGTATATGTTAAAGGGAAAGAGAAAGGGGTAATTAAGTATATATTACAGGGAAAGGGGGTAATTAAGTATATGTTAAAGGGAAAGAGAAAGGGGGTAATTAAGTATATGTTAAAGGAAAGAGAAAAGGGTAATTAAGTATATGTTAAAGGGAAAGAGAAAAGGGGTAATTAAGTATATGTTAAAGGGAAAGAGAAAGGGGGTAATTAAGTATATGTTACAGGGATAGAGAAAAGGGGTAATTAAGTATATGTTAAAGGGAAAGAGAAAGGGGGTAATTAAGTATATGTTAAAGGGAAAGAGAAAAGGGGTAATTAAGTATATGTTAAAGGGAAAGAGAAAGGGGGTAATTAAGTATATGTTAAAGGGAAAGAGAAAAGGGGTAATTAAGTATATGTTAAAGGGAAAGGGGGTAATTAAGTATATGTTAAAGGGAAAGGGGGTAATTAAGTATATGTTAAAGAGAAAAGGGGTAATTAAGTATATGTTAAAGAGAAAAGGGGTAATTAAGTATATGTTAAAGGGAAAGGGGTAATTAAGTATATGTTAAAGGAAAAGGGGTAATTAAGTATATGTTAAAGGAAAGGGGTAATTAAGTATATGTTAAAGGGAAAGAGAAAAGGGGTAATTAAGTATATGTTAAAGGGAAAGAGAAAGGGGTAATTAAGTATATGTTACAGGGAAAGGGGTAATTAAGTATATGTTAAAGGGAAAGGGGGTAATTAAGTATATGTTAAAGAGAAAAGGGGTAATTAAGTATATGTTAAAGGAAAAGGGGTAATTAAGTATATGTTAAAGGGAAAAGGGGTAATTAAGTATATGTTAAAGGGAAAGGGGGTAATTAAGTATATGTTAAAGGGAAAGAGAAAAGGGGTAATTAAGTATATGTTAAAGGGAAAGGGGGTAATTAAGTATATGTTAAAGGGAAAGAGAAAAGGGGTAATTAAGTATATGTTAAAGGGAAAGAGAAAGGGGGTAATTAAGTATATGTTACAGGGAAAGGGGGTAATTAAGTATATGTTAAAGGGAAAGAGAAAGGGGGTAATTAAGTATATGTTAAAGGGAAAGAGAAAGGGGGTAATTAAGTATATGTTAAAGGGAAAGGGGGTAATTAAGTATATGTTAAAGGGAAAGAGAAAGGGGGTAATTAAGTATATGTTAAAGGGAAAGAGAAAGGGGTAATTAAGTATATGTTAAAGGGAAAGGGGTAATTAAGTATATGTTAAAGGGAAAGAGAAAGGGGGTAATTAAATATATGTTTAGGGGGCAATCTACAGGTGCTACATCCATTTTTGGACGTATAAGTGAATGATATGTACATATTGACATATTGAATATAAGGTGTTAGTGCTTCCTGAGCTCAGTTCAACTGTCACACTGCATCAGATCCCAGAAGAGAAGATTGTTTTACTGTTGTTAATGTTGTAAACAATGTAAATGTAAACAAACTCTATATGGCCTCATAACATGGCTACAACGATCATGTTGATATCCTGGACGGTCAGTCTTTGCATCCATAGCTCTGCCTATGAATTTGAGAGGGGTTACATTACTCCAGGCCCAGCTTTTGACTGAAACATGAGTCAGTCGAGAGCTTTATTATTGTTTCAACTGCTGATTGCCTCTTTAAAGTAATATAGTCTTGTCTTCTATGTTATGTACTAAAATGTATATATTCTATGCACTTAATAACTAAATTTTCCTGTCTGAAAATGTTATGTGCAGTTACTAACTAAAGAATCCTGTCTGACACTGTTATGTGCAGTTACTAACTAAAGAATCCTGTCTGATTGTGTTATATGCAGTTACTAACTTAATAATCCTGTCTGACACTGTTATATGCAGTTCATAACTAAAGAATCCTGTCTGACACTGTTATATGCAGTTCATAACTAAATAATCCTGTCTGACACTGTTATGTGCAGTTACTAACTAAAGAATCCTGTCTGACACTGTTATATGCAGTTACTATCTTAAGAATCCTGTCTGATTCTGTTATATGCAGTTCATAACTAAAGAATCCTGTCTGACACTGTTATATGCAGTTCATAACTAAATAATCCTGTCTGATTCTGTTATATGCAGTTCATAACTAAAGAATCCTGTCTGATCCTGGCTGTGACTCCAGCTAACCAGGATCTGGCCAACTCTGATGCTCTCAAGATTTCTAAGGAGGTCGACCCTCAAGGTAAGGA
>NW_025745385.1:425280-447780 GCF_021184085.1 Oncorhynchus gorbuscha | reverse complement strand
CTCTATCTCTGTCTGTCTGTCTGTCTGTCTGTCTGTCTGTCTGTCTGTCTGTCTGTCTGTCTGTCTGTCTGTCTGTCTGTCTGTCTGTCTGTCTGTCTGTCTGTCTGTCTGTCTGTCTGTCTGTCTGTCTGTCTGTCTGTCTGTCTGTCTGTCTGTCTGTCTGTCTGTCTGTCTGTCTGTCTGTCTGTCTGTCTGTCTGTCTGTCTGTCTGTCTCTGCCTACATATGTGTCTGTCTGTCTCTGCCTACATGTCTGTGTGTCAGTTTTTACCTACATTTCTGTCTATCTGTCTATCTGTCTGTCTGTCTGTCTGTCTGTCTTTCCACCTGCCTCTCTCTACATGTCTGTGTGTCTGTCTGTGTGCCCCCTCCAGAACAGGCCTGTTCACCCCTGACCTAGCCTTTGAGGCCATAGTGAAAAAGCAGATCATTAAACTGAAAGAGCCGTGTCTGAAATGTATGGACCTGGTGATCCAGGAGCTCATCAACACCGTGCGCCAGTGCACCAATAAGGTACCTCGCTGCATGGAGCCTGTAAAGCCCTGTCATGTTACTCCAGGCCACATGGGAGCGCTATGGAACTAGCCTTTAATGCTACCATGCTAATCTAGGCCCCAGGATAGTGCACTGCATGGTACTGTGTAGGGTGAAGTTGACCCTAAAAGCTGATCTGGGGTCAGTTTAGCATTTTCCACACTAATGGTTAACGATTAGGTTAGTTTAGAATTGGGGAAGAGAAGCTGATCCTAGATCTGTACCTAGGGGAGACTTCACACCAGGGAGCATGGAGCCTGTAATGCCTGACATGCCATGCTACTCCTGGCCACAGGGGGGCGATGTGGAGCTTTCTTCTACTGTTTTCAGGGTGTTGTGCTGTGAGATGTGTGAGACTGTTTATGTTTCTCCTCACGTGTCTCTGGTTCCCCCTGAAGACAAACTGCAGATTGACACACGCGTGCGCGCACACACACACACACACACACACACACACACACACACACACACACACACACACACACACACACACACACACACACACACACACACACACACACACACACACACACCTTGTAGTGGATGTCAAAGTTTAGTAACAGATGCCAGTATGAACTAACTGACTAAACAAAATGCCTTTTATCTCTCTCTCTCTCTCTCTCTCTCTCTCTCTCTCTCTCTCTCTCTCTCTCTCTCTCTCTCTCTTTCTCTCTCTCTCTCTGTGTTCTTCTCCCTCTATCCCTTCATCTCTCTCTTTTATTTTATTTCTCTCCTTCACTGCTCCCCTACCTCTCTCCCTTCCGGACTTCCCTGACTCCTCCCCACCATGACCCGTCCCACTCACGGACCCCTCCCACTTCCGGACACCTCCCCACTTCAATGACTCCTCCCACTCCCTGGCTCCTCCTTCTCCTGCCCTACCGTGATAAACTACATCTCCCACGATGCTCCAGAACAGGCCTGTTCACCCCTGACCTAGCCTTTGAGGCCATAGTGAAAAAGCAGATCATTAAACTGAAAGAGCCGTGTCTGAAATGCGTGGACCTCGTCCTGTCCGAGCTCACCTCCCTCGTCAAGAAGTGTACCGGAAAGGTAAAGAGAAGAATCACAGTGGAGGGAAGGAAACAAGGAGGGAAGAGAGAAGAGGGAAGGAAACAAGGAAGGAGGGAAGAGAGAAGAGGGACAGTGGAGGGAAGGAAACAAGGAAGGAGGGAAGAGAGAAGAGGGACAGTGGAGGGAAGGAAACAAGGAGGGAAGAGAGAAGAGGGACAGTGGAGGGAAGGAAACAAGGAGGGAAGAGAGAAGAGGGACAGTGGAGGGAAGGAAACAAGGAAGGAGGGAAGAGAGAAGAGGGACAGTGGAGGGAAGGATACAAGGAAGGAGGGAAGAGAGAAGAGGGACAGTGGAGGGAAGGAAACAAGGAGGGAAGAGAGAAGAGGGACAGTGGAGGGAAGGAAACAGGGAAGAGAGAAGAGGGACAGTGGAGGGAAGTAAACAAGGAAGGAGGGAAGAGAGAAGAGGGACAGTGGAGGGAAGGATACAAGGAAGGAGGGAAGAGAGAAGGGGGACAGTGGAGGGAAGGATACAAGGAAGGAGGGAAGAGAGAAGAGGGACAGTGGAGGGAAGGATACAAGGAAGGAGGGAAGAGAGAAGAGGGACAGTGGAGGGAAGGAAACAAGGAGGGAAGAGAGAAGGGGGACAGTGGAGGGAAGGATACAAGGAAGGAGGGAAGAGAGAAGAGGGACAGTGGAGGGAAGGATACAAGAAATGAGGGAAGAGAGAAGAGGGACAGTGGAGGGAAGGATACAAGAAATGAGGGAAGAGAGAAGGGGGACAGTGGAGGGAAGGATACAAGGAAGGAGGGAAGAGAGAAGGGGGACAGTGGAGGGAAGGATACAAGGAAGGAGGGAAGAGAGAAGAGGGACAGTGGAGGGAAGGAAACAAGGAGGGAAGAGAGAAGGGGGACAGTGGAGGGAAGGATACAAGGAAGGAGGGAAGAGAGAAGAGGGACAGTGGAGGGAAGGAAACAAGGAGGGAAGAGAGAAGGGGGACAGTGGAGGGAAGGATACAAGGAAGGAGGGAAGAGAGAAGAGGGACAGTGGAGGGAAGGATACAAGAAATGAGGGAAGAGAGAAGGGGGACAGCGGCTGCTTCCAGATTGTCTTTCCTTACTCCCAAAGAGTGCACTCGTTCACTCCCCTTCAAGGAAATGACTGAAATGACTGTAGAAACTCCCTCTCTAGCCACATACCTCCACCGATCTAGTGCTTTTAGATTTGTGGGAAGTAGTGAACGAGTGTACACTTTAGGAAGAAGGAGATAGTATTGGAACGTACCCAATAAATTGATGGATGGAGAGAATGAAGAGAACTGTGTTTCTACCACTTCTCCTGCTAGTCTCACCCCTCCACCCTCCCTCCCTCCCTCCACCCCTCCTTCTCATCTCCCTCCACCCCCCCTCCCTCCACCCCTCCTTCCCATCTCCCTCCACTCTCCCCAATTGATTTAATTTCTCCTCACCCCTCTGAGTCAAACTATTGCTGTCTGTATAGTCACTACCCCCCCCATAAGCACTAGCCGTGTTCCAGGCTGACTACATTACAGACAACGCCTGGATAGGTGTTTAGCATATTTAACAACAAACCACAACATATGATGTAGTAATCTGATGCCTGACTGCACAGTCAGTGACGTGGCACGCAAACATTGTTTGATACACTGCAGTGGCTGCAGGAGAGTACCACAGTATGAGTCATAATACCCATAAAACCTAGCTGTCAAACAAGGAACTGTTTCCAATCATTTTCCCACCATACATTCTTCCCATAGAGGATTTTAGAAACTCTTGAAATAATGTCTGTGTTTCATATAGGTTTACCCTGGCGGGGCATTTTCATAACCGCGTAAATCTCTCTAGGACAAGGTGACTTTTATCAATATAGTCGCCTGTATTTACCCCCCTCCCCCAAAATGAAATGCTATTTAGCTGCTAAAATGTTTATCGTAAAGAACTACAAACGCCATGAGGATCTGGACCAGTCTGCCGAATCCAGGCCAAGGTAAGAATCTCTGGATTAACTATCTCATGTTAGATACATTTAGTCATGAATAAATTGGCAACATTTCTGTAAATGGACAATTCTGTGAACCGTGTAAATGGACAATTCTGTGAACCGTGTAAATGGACAATTCTGTGAACCGTGTAAATGGACAATTCTGTGAACCGTGTAAATGGACAATTCTGTGAACCGTGTAAATGGACAATTCTGTGAACCGTAAATGGACAATTCTGTGAACCGTGTAAATGGACAATTCTGTGAACCGTGTAAATGGACAATTCTGTGAACCGTGTAAATGGACAATTCTGTGAACCGTGTAAATGGACAATTCTGTGAACCGTGTAAATGGACAATTCTGTGAACCGTGTTAATGGACAATTCTGTGAACCGTAATTCTGTGAACCGTGGACAATTCTGTGAACCGTGTTAATGGACAATTCTGTGAACCGTAAATGGACAATTCTGTGAACCGTGTAAATGGACAATTCTGTGAACCGTAAATGGACAATTCTGTGAACCGTGTAAATGGACAATTCTGTGAACCGTGTAAATGGACAATTCTGTGAACCGTGTAAATGGACAATTCTGTGAACCGTGTTAATGGACAATTCTGTGAACCGTGTAAATGGACAATTCTGTGAACCGTGTAAATGGACAATTCTGTGAACCGTGTTAATGGACAATTCTGTGAACTGTAAATGGACAATTCTGTGAACAATTCTGTGAACCGTGTAAATGGACAATTCTGTGAACCGTAAATGGACAATTCTGTGAACCGTAAATGGACAATTCTGTGAACCGTAAATGGACAATTCTGTGAACCGTAAATGGACAATTCTGTGAACCGTGTTAATGGACAATTCTGTGAACCGTGTAAATGGACAATTCTGTGAACCGTGTAAATGGACAATTCTGTGAACCGTAAATGGACAATTCTGTGAACCGTAAATGGACAATTCTGTGAACCGTAAATGGACAATTCTGTGAACCGTAAATGGACAATTCTGTGAACCGTAAATGGACAATTCTGTGAACCGTGTAAATGGACAATTCTGTGAACCGTGTTGTGCAAGTTTTGACACAATACCTGAAAGCAAAGGTGTCATCTAGAGATGACGGGCAGGAGCCTGCAGGGATTTGTAGTTTTGCATGATGTCTACTTTGATGCTAATCAGCATTTTCAAATCTGAGAGTAAATAGAGCCGAATATACTGATAAAAGTCACCTTGTCCGAGAGAGATTGACATGGTTATCAGAACGTCACACCAGGGTAAACATACACAAAACACAGCCCTTATTTCAAGCGTTTCAAAAATGTCCTATTGGAAAAATGAAGGGTGGAAAGACAATTGGAAGCCTTTCCCTGTTTGACCACTAGGTTTTATTGGTATTACAACACCTCCACTGTGGGGCTCTATGTAGTTGGCCTGGAATGCGACCTCTGCCCCTAAATCCACCAGCCCCTCCCTCTGATTCCACACCTGCCCCCTTCCTCACAGTGATTGTTGCTTCAACCTCCCTTCACCCCACCTCTCCCTCGATTACCCAATCAAAACACTCACCTCCCCTTATCGCAGCTTAAAACGTCAGCCCCGAAGCCTTTGTCTTTATCGTTCCCCCTATGTAGCTCAGGGGGAAGACGTTCTGTGTGACACATCCTTTCCTATGCTTACCCAACCATGTCCAGTCACTCAACCCCTACTTTTGACCAATCAGAACGTTCGTGCTGTGTCTTTAAATCCTCTCTGTGACTCTCACCTCTGTTCCCTAACTCACCTTGTGCTAACATGCTAAATCACAGGCGTCAAACTCATTTCATGTCTGCAGGTTTTCACTCCTCTCTCAGATTGATCAATTCAGACTGTTTAGTTAGTTACTGCCCTGACGTGGTTGTCCAGATCTTATTGAACTGCCCTGACCTGGTTGTCCAGGTCTTATTGAACTGACCTGGTTGTCCAGGTCTTATTGAACTGCCCTGGTTGTCCAGGTCTTATTGAACTGCCCTGACCTGGTTGTCCAGGTCTTATTGAACTGCCCTGACCTGGTTGTCCAGGTCTTATTGAACTGCCCTGACCTGGTTGTCCAGATCTTATTGAATTGCCCTGACCTGGTTGTCCAGATCTTATTGAACTGCCCTGACCTGGTTGTCCAGGTCTTAATGAACTGCCCTGACCTGGTTGTCCAGGTCTATTTGAACTGCCCTGACCTGGTTGTCCAGATCTTATTGAACTGCTCTGACCTGGTTGTCCAGGTCTTATTGAACTGACCTGGTTGTCCAGATCTTATTGAACTGCCCTGACCTGGTTGTCCAGGTCTTATTGAACTGCCCTGACCTGGTTGTCCAGGCCTTATTGAACTGCCCTGACCTGGTTGTCCAGGTCTTAACTGAACACAAGTTGAGAGAAGATAATAAAACCAGCAGACAGAGTTGGACTCTCCTTCACTAAATCAATCAATTGGCATTAGTGCTCAGCTTGGGATACCTGTGGGTTATTGATGACAGTATTGTGAGCATGCTGGGATACCTGTGGGATATTGATGACAGTCTTGTCAGCATGCTGGGATACCTGTGGGATATTGATGACAGTATTGTGAGCATGCTGGGATACCTGTGGGATATTGATGACAGTATTGTGAGCATGCTGGGATACCTGTGGGATATTGATGACAGTATTGTCAGCATGCTGGGATACCTGTGGGATATTGATGACAGTATTGTGAGCATGCTGGGATACCTGTGGGATATTGATGACAGTATTGTGAGCATGCTGGGATACCTGTGGGATATTGATGACAGTATTGTGAGCATGCTGGGATACCTGTGGGATATTGATGACAGTATTGTGAGCATGCTGGGATACCTGTGGGTTATAATGACAGTATTGTGAGCATGCTGGGATACCTGTGGGATATTGATGACAGTATTGTGAGCATGCTGGGATACCTGTGGGATATTGATGACAGTATTGTGAGCATGCTGGGATACCTGTGGGATATTGATGACAGTATTGTGAGCATGCTGGGATACCTGTGGGTTATTGATGACAGTATTGTGAGCATGCTGGGATACCTGTGGGATATTGATGACAGTATTGTGAGCATGCTGGGATACCTGTGGGTTATAATGACAGTATTGTGAGCATGCTGGGATACCTGTGGGATATTGATGACAGTATTGTGAGCCTGCTGGGATACCTGTGGGATATTGATGACAGTATTGTGAGCCTGCTGGGATACCTGTGGGATATTGATGACAGTATTGTGAGCCTGCTGGGATACCTGTGGGATATTGATGACAGTATTGTGAGCATGCTGGGATACCTGTGGGATATTGATGACAGTATTGTGAGCATGCTGGGATACCTGTGGGATATTGATGACAGTATTGTGAGCATGCTGGGATACCTGTGGGATATTGATGACAGTATTGTGAGCATGCTGGGATACCTGTGGGATATTGATGACAGTATTGTGAGCCTGCTGGGATACCTGTGGGATATTGATGACAGTATTGTGAGCATGCTTGCTGAAACCAGATAAAAATCTCCTAAATCAGATCAAATTAGCCCCAAACCAGTTTGTGTTAGTTTAAACTGGTTTTCCTAGATTCAAACTGGTTGATGTTAGTTTATACCAGATATACTACCAAGCAGGAGCAATGTCCTATCTGCATGACCCCTCAATGTTGAACACTCTGTCCCCTACACATGTCAATCACTAGGGGGTGTGTCTGTTTGGCTGGATGGATGTCCCCTCTATGCTAACTGTCTGTCCCCTACACATGTCAATCACTAGGGGGTGTCTGTTTGGCTGGATGGATGACCCCTCTATGTTGAACACTCTGTCCCCTACACATGTCAATCACTAGGGGGTGTGTCTGTTTGGCTGGATGCATGACCCCTCTATGTTGAACACTCTGTCCCCTACACATGTCAATCACTAGGGGGTGTGTCTGTTTGGCTGGATGGATGACCCCTCTATGTTGAACACTCTGTCCCCTACACATGTCAATCACTAGGGGGGGTGTGTTTGGCTGGATGGATGACCCCTCTATGTTGAACACTCTGTCCCATACACATGTCAATCACTAGGGGGTGTGTCTGTTTGGCTGGATGGATGACCCCTCTATGCTAACTGTCTGTCCCCTACACATGTCAATCACTAGGGGGTGTGTCTGTTTGGCTGGATGGATGACCCCTCTATGTTGAACACTCTGTCCCATACACATGTCAATCACTAGGGGGTGTGTCTGTTTGGCTGGATGGATGACCCCTCTATGTTGAACACTCTGTCCCCTACACATGTCAATCACTAGGGGGTGTGTCTGTTTGGCTGGATGGATGACCCCTCTATGCTAACTGTCTGTCCCCTACACATGTCAATCACTAGGGGGTGTGTCTGTTTGGCTGGATGGATGACCCCTCTATGTTGAACACGCTGTCCCCTACACATGTCAATCACTAGGGAGGGTGTGTTTGGCTGGATGGATGACCCCTCTATGTTGAACACTCTGTCCCCTACACATGTCAATCACTAGGGGGTGTGTCTGTTTGGCTGGATGCATGACCCCTCTATGTTGAACACTCTGTCCCCTACACATGTCAATCACTAGGGGGTGTGTCTGTTTGGCTGGATGGATGACCCCTCTATGTTGAACACTCTGTCCCCTACACATGTCAATCACTAGGGGGTGTGTCTGTTTGGCTGGATGGATGACCCCTCTATGCTAACTGTCTGTCCCCTACACATGTCAATCACTAGGGGGTGTCTGTTTGGCTGGATGGATGACCCCTCTATGTTGAACACTCTGTCCCCTACACATGTCAATCACTAGGGGGTGTGTCTGTTTGATGACTGGATGGATGAATCCCTCTATGTTGAACACTCTGTCCCCTACACATGTCAATCACTAGGGAGGGTGTGTTTGGCTGGATGGATGACCCCTCTATGCTAACTGTCTGTCCCCTACACATGTCAATCACTAGGGGGTGTGTCTGTTTGGCTGGATGGATGGTGTGTGTCTGAGTGAGAGAGAGGTGTGTGTGTGTGTGTTGATGCATGTGTGTGTGATTGTGTGTGCGTGTGTGTGCATGCATGTGTGTGCAATTTTACGTATGTGTGTGCATGCATGTGTGTGTGATTGTGTGTGTATGTGTGCCGTCAGTACCTGCAGCATTGTGTGTTGTTCCACAGCTTGGCTCCTACCCCAGACTGAGAGAAGAGACGGAGAGAATCGTCACAACCTACGTCAGAGAGAGAGACATCAAAACCAAAGACCAGGTGAGAGAGAGACATCAAAACCAAAGACCAGGTGAGAGAGAGACATCAAAACCAAAGACCAGGTGAGAGTGAGACATCAAAACCAAAGACCAGGTGAGAGAGAGACATCAAAACCAAAGACCAGGTGAGAGAGAGACATCAAAACCAAAGACCAGGTGAGAGTGAGACATCAAAACCAAAGACCAGGTGAGAGTGAGACATCAAAACCAAAGACCAGGTGAGAGAGAGACATCAAAACCAGAGACCAGGTGAGAGTGAGAGATAGATGAGAGAGAGAGACGTCAAAACCAGAGACCAGGTGAGAGAGAGACATCAAAACCAGAGACCAGGTGAGAGAGAGACATCAAAACCAAAGACCAGGTGAGAGTGAGGCATCAAAACCAGAGACCAGGTGAGAGTGAGAGATAGATGAGAGAGAGAGACATCAAAACCAGAGACCAGGTGAGAGAGAGACATCAAAACCAGAGACCAGGTGAGAGAGAGAGGTAGATCAAAACCAGAGACCAGGCGAGAGAGAGAGAGAGAGAGATAGATGGAGAGAGACAGACATCAAAACCAGAGACCAGGTGAGAGAGAGAGGTAGATGAGAGAGAGAGACATCAAAACCAGGGACCAGATGAGAGTGAGAGAGAGAGACATCAAAACCAACAACCAGGTGAGAGAGAGCGATAGATGGAGACAGACAGAGAGAGGGGCGAGTGGGAGAGAAAGAGAGGCTGACATCTAGTCAAATGGCTACCCAGACTATTCATATTGCCCCACCTCCCCTCTCCACACCACTGCCAGTCTCTGTTGTCATCTATGCATAGTCACTTTAATTAACTCTACCTACATGTACATACTACCTCACATACTACCTCAATGTGCCCCTCTCACATTGACTCTGTACTGGTTCCCCCTGTATATAACCTCCACATTGACTCTGTACTGGTTCCCCCTGTATATAACCTCCACATTGACTCTGTACTGGTTCCCCCTGTATATAACCTCCACATTGACTCTGTACTGGTTCCCCTGTATATAACCTCCACATTGACTCTGTACTGGTTCCCCCTGTATATAACCTCCACATTGACTCTGTACTGGTTCCCCCTGTATATAACCTCCACATTGACTCTGTACCGGTACCCCCTGTATATAACCTCCACATTGACTCTGTACCGGTTCCCCCTGTATATAACCTCCACATTGACTCTGTACCGGTTCCCCCTGTATATAACCTCCACATTGACTCTGTACCGGTTCCCCCTGTATATAACCTCCACATTGACTCTGTACCGGTTCCCCCTGTATATAACCTCCACATTGACTCTGTACCGGTTCCCCCTGTATATAACCTCCACATTGACTCTGTACTGGTTCCCCCTGTATATAACCTCCACATTGACTCTGTACTGGTTCCCCCTGTATATAACCTCCACATTGACTCTGTACTGGTTCCCCCTGTATATAACCTCCACATTGACTCTGTACTGGTTCCCCCTGTATATAACCTCCACATTGACTCTGTACTGGTTCCCCCTGTATATAACCTCCACATTGACTCTGTACTGGTTCCCCCTGTATATAACCTCCACATTGACTCTGTACTGGTTCCCCCTGTATATAACCTCCACATTGACTCTGTACTGGTTCCCCCTGTATATAACCTCCACATTGACTCTGTACTGGTTCCCCCTGTATATAACCTCCACATTGACTCTGTACTGGTTCCCCCTGTATATAACCTCCACATTGACTCTGTACTGGTTCCCCCTGTATATAACCTCCACATTGACTCTGTACTGGTTCCCCCTGTATATAACCTCCACATTGACTCTGTACTGGTTCCCCCTGTATATAACCTCCACATTGACTCTGTACTGGTTCCCCCTGTATATAACCTCCACATTGACTCTGTACCGGTACCCCCTGTATATAACCTCCACATTGACTCTGTACCGGTTCCCCCTGTATATAACCTCCACATTGACTCTGTACCGGTTCCCCTGTATATAACCTCCACATTGACTCTGTACTGGTTCCCCCTGTATATAACCTCCACATTGACTCTGTACTGGTTCCCCCTGTATATAACCTCCACATTGACTCTGTACTGGTTCCCCTGTATATAACCTCCACATTGACTCTGTACTGGTTCCCCCTGTATATAACCTCCACATTGACTCTGTACTGGTTCCCCCTGTATATAACCTCCACATTGACTCTGTACTGGTACCCCCTGTATATAGCCTCCACATTGACTCTGTACTGGTTCCCCCTGTATATAACCTCCACATTGACTCTGTACTGGTTCCCCCTGTATATAACCTCCACATTGACTCTGTACTGGTTCCCCCTGTATATAACCTCCACATTGACTCTGTACTGGTTCCCCCTGTATATAACCTCCACATTGACTCTGTACTGGTTCCCCCTGTATATAACCTCCACATTGACTCTGTACTGGTACCCCCTGTATATAGCCTCCACATTGACTCTGTACTGGTTCCCCCTGTATATAACCTCCACATTGACTCTGTACTGGTTCCCCCTGTATATAACCTCCACATTGACTCTGTACTGGTTCCCCCTGTATATAACCTCCACATTGACTCTGTACTGGTTCCCCCTGTATATAACCTCCACATTGACTCTGTACTGGTTCCCCCTGTATATAATGTTATTTTTTACTGCTCCTCTTTAATTACTTTTATCTCTTATTCTTATCCATATTTTTTGAAACTGCACTGTTGGTTAGGGGCTTGTAAGTAAGCATTTCACGGTAAGGTCTACACCTGTTGTATTCGGCGCATGTGACTAATACAATTTGATTTGATTTGACCCGACCTGTCTGTCCTGTCTGTCTCAGGTGCTGCTGTTGATTGACATTGAGCTGTCTTACATCAACACAAACCATGAGGACTTCATTGGCTTCGCAAAGTGAGTTGACCCTAGCAACGACTTTTCAACATTCACCTGACTGTAACCCCTAGCAACGACCAATCAACCTTCAGCTATGTAACCCCTAGCACCGACCTTTCAACTTTCACCTATGTAACCCCTAGCAACGACCTACCTCTTAAGGATTAGCCCCTTTTTTTTCAATTTTCACCTAAAATGACATGTAACTGCCTGTAGCTCAGGACCTGAAGCACAGATAATAGATCTGGTAAAAGATCATACAAAGAAAATATATGTTATTTTGTATTTTTTTTGTACCATCATCTTTGAAATGCAAGAGAAAGGCCATCATTTATTATTCCAACCCAGGTGCAATTTAGATTTTGGCCACTAGATGTCAGCAGTGTCAGGGCAACGTTTTAGACTGTGCCAATGAACCATTGCATTTCTGTTTAAAATGCTCAAAATGTGCCTAATTGGTTTATTAATACATCTTCAAGTTCATAACTGTGCCCTCTCCTCAAACAATAGCATGGTATTCTTTCACTGTAATAGCTACTGTAAATTGGACAGTGCAGTTACATTAACAAGAATTAAAGTTTTCTGCCAATATCATATATGTCTATGTCCTGGCAAATGTTCTTGTTACTTACAACCTCATGCTAATCCCATTAGCCTTCGTTAGCTCAACCGTCCCGCTGATCCTGTAGAGGTTATAGTTTGCCCACTTCATGTCAGTTGTCCACGGCTGCGTCCCAATTATCTCTCCTTTCTCCCAAAGTGTGCACTTGTTCACTTCCCTTCACTGATTTGAAAGGAAACGACTATCTAGTCCATGCCTACTCCACCATTCCAATGCTTTTAAACTTGTGGGGGGTAGTGAACGAGAGCACACTTCAGGAAGAAGGAGAGACGATTGGGAAACACCCAGTATGTGATAGTCTTTCTATCTGGCCTCTGTCTCCCTTGTAGCGCTCAACAGAGGACCACTGTTACTGCTGCTATTAACAACAAGAAGAGAGTGATGCCAAACCAGGTACCACAAAAAAAACTACCCTCCTCCTCTCTCCTTTACTTGTCTCTCACTCTCACCCCCCTATCCTGAACTAATGGTCTGTCCCGCTGTGTGTAGGTGATCCGGAGGGGCTGGCTCACTATCAACATAAGCATTATGAAGGGGGGGTCCAAAGACTACTGGTTCGTCCTGACTGCAGAGTCACTGTCCTGGTACAAGGATGAGGAGGTGAGGGGGAGTGTGTGTGTGTGTGTGTGTGTGTGGGTGCGTGCGTGGGTGGGTGGGGGGGTTATATGGAAGACCGATGCACTTGTTTCTTAAACATTTGAACCAGAGACCAATGCATATTGGTGAATCGTTACATCCCTACAAGCCGTGTTGACCCAAGCAAGCTTAATACTATGGCTAGTGGCTTGGCCGGATCCAACCCTCAACCAGATACCATTGTTGTCTTAGACATTCAGGATATTCAGATGATGTCATCTAGACAGTTAGCTAACTCACTAGATAGCTAGTGAATGAGATGATGTTACCTAGACAGTTAGCTAACTAACTAGATAGCTACTGAATCAGATGATGTCACCGAGACAGTTAGCTAACTCACTAGATAGCTAGTGAATCAGATGATGTCATCTAGACAGTTAGCTAACTCACTAGATAGCTACTGAATCAGATGATGTCACCTAGACAGTTAGCTAACTAACTAGATAGCTACTGAATCAGATGATGTCACCGAGACAGTTAGCCAACTAACTAGATAGCTACTGAATCAGATGATGTCACCTAGACAGTTAGCTAACTCACTAGATAGCTACTGAATCAGATGATGTCACCGAGACAGTTAGCTAACTAACTAGATAGCTACTGAATCAGATGATGTCACCTAGACAGTTAACTAACTCACTAGATAGCTACTGAATCAGATGATGTCACCTAGACAGTTAGCTAACTCACTAGATAGCTACTGAATCAGATGATGTCACCTAGACAGTTAGCTAACTCACTAGATAGCTACTGAATCACATGATGTCACCTAGACAGTTAACTAACTAACTAGATAGCTACTAAATCAGATGATGTCACCTAGACAGTTAGCTAACTAACTAGATAGCTACTGAATCAGATGATGTCATCTAGACAGTTAACTAACTCACTAGATAGCTACTGAATCAGATGTCACCGAGACAGTTAGCTAACTCACTAGATAGCTACTGAATCAGATGATGTCATCTAGACAGTTAACTAACTCACTAGATAGCTACTGAATCAGATGATGTCACCGAGACAGTTAGCTAACTCACTAGATAGCTACTGAATCAGATGATGTCACTCAACTAACTAGATAGCTACTGAATCAGATGATGTCATCTAGACAGTTAACTAACTCACTAGATAGCTACTGAATCAGAGGATGTCATCTAGACAGTTAACTAACTTACTAGATAGCTACTAAATCAGATGATGTCATCAGTTAGCTAACTCACTAGATAGCTAAATCAGATGATGTCACTTAGCTAACTAGATAGCTACTGAATCAGATGATGTCACCGAGACAGTTAGCTAACTAACTAGATAGCTACTGAATCAGATGATGTCATCTAGACAGTTAACTAACTCACTAGATAGCTACTGAATCAGAGGATGTCATCTAGACAGTTAACTAACTTACTAGATAGCTACTAAATCAGATGATGTCACCTAGACAGTTAGCTAACTCACTAGATAGCTACTGAATCAGATAATGTCCTCTTTTTATGTGTGTGTGTGTGTTTATAACTATGTGTGTGTGTGTGGTGTGTGTGTGTGTGTTTGTGTGTTTAACTGTGTGTGTCTAACTGTGTGTGTGTATATAGGAGAAAGAGAAGAAGTACATGCTGTGTGTGTATAACTGTGTGTGTCTAACTGTGTGTGTGTGTGTATACAGGAGAAAGAGAAGAAGTACATGCTGTATGTGTATAACTGTGTGTGTGTGTGTGTCTAACTGTGTGTGTGTGTGTGTGTGTGTGTGTGTGTGTGTGTGTGTGTGTGTGTGTGTGTGTGTGTGTGTGTGTGTGTGTGTGTGTGTGTGTGTGTGTGTGTGTGTGTGTGTGTGTGTGTGTGTGTGTGTGTGTGTGTGTGTGTGTGTGTGTGTGTGTGTGTGTGTGTGTGTGTGTGTGTATAACTGTGTGTGTCTCCAGGAGAAAGAGAAGAAGTACATGCTGCCTCTAGATAATCTGAAGCTGAGAGACGTGGAGAAAGGTTTCATGTCCACAAAACACACATTCGCCATCTTCAACACAGAGTCCAGGTGTGTGTGTGTGTATCTGTAAACAGTGTATGTAACATTTAGTAATAGTGAGTGTGTGTACTTTGTCAACAACTAAGAGTGTGTGTGTGTGTGTGTGTGTGTGTGTGTGTGTGTGTGTGTGTGTGTGTGTGTGTGTGTGTGTGTGTGTGTGTGTGTGTGTGTGTGTGTGTGTGTGTGTGTGTGTGTGTGTGTGTGTGTGTGTTCCAGGAACGTGTATAAGGACCTACGTCAGATAGAGCTGGCCTGTGACACACAGGAGGATGTAGACAGCTGGAAGGCTTCGTTCCTCAGAGCTGGAGTTTACCCTGAGAAAGATCAGGTAAAACACACACACACACAGTTTTGTATTGCTGTACTTGTGGGGACCAAATAATTGATTCCCATCCAAAATACTATTTTCACAAATCCCTAACCCGAAATCTAACCCTAACCTTAACCCTTAACCTAACCATAACCCTAAACTTACCCCTAAACCTAATCATAACCCTAAACCTAAACCCCAACCTTAACTCTAACCCTGAGCCTAAAATAGCCTTTTTCCTTGTGGGGATCGGCAAAATGTCCCCACAAGGATAGTAAAACACACAGGATACAAGTCTCTTTCTCACTCCAAATGAAAAACATTATTTATTTTGAAAAATAAAAACATCTTATATTATTTTATTAGTAGCTAAAACATCTTATCATTTTATTAGTAGCTAAAACATCATATATTATTTTATTAGTAGCTAAAACATCTTATAATTTTATTAGTAGCTAAAACATCATATATTATTTTATTAGTAGCTAAAACATCTTATAATTTTATTAGTAGCTAAAACATCATATATTATTTTATTAGTAGCTAAAACATCTTATAATTTTATTAGTAGCTAAAACATCATATATTATTTTATTAGTAGCTAAAACATCTTATAATTTTATTAGTAGCTAAAACATCATATATTATTTTATTAGTAGCTAAAACATCATATATTATTTTATTAGTAGCTAAAACATCTTATAATTTTATTAGTAGCTAAAACATCATATATTATTTTATTAGTAGCTAAAACATCTTATATTATTTTATTAGTAGCTAAAACATCATATATTATTTTATTAGAAGCTAAAACATCTTATAATTTTATTAGAAGCTAAAACATCTTATAATTTTATTAGTAGCTAAGACATCATATATTATTTTATTAGTAGCAAAATGTTCAAAGTCACCATTAGTCTCTTAAAATGAGCTATTTCTCTTTAGCATTACAAATGGTCCCTTTCATTTCTGGCACCCACACACCCACACACACACCCACACACACACACACACACCCACACCCACACCCACACCCACACCCACACCCACACGCACGCACGCACGCAAGCACACACACACACGCACGCACGCACGCACGCACACACACACACACAGAATGATATAGACACCATAGACGGGGATCCACGTATTCCTGGAAATCCTGATGGTGCATGAAGCTGCCAGTATTTTAATGTGAAGCGCTCCATATTGCTGGGTGGGGCTGAATGCCACCAAAATAATCGCTAAGGATCATGGTGAAAGTGGCCGTAACTAGCAAAGGATCATGGTTGATGTAGTCGTTTTCATGCTGCCTGAGAGGGTCCTCGTAGCCGGCCGGCCCGTGGTTGGTCTATTTCAGCACATGGTCCTGTGTGACCACAAATGTAGTCAGAATGGATCAGTTTTTAATTACAGATCTAGTAGTCAGAATGGATCAGTATTTAATTACATATCAAGTAGTCAGAATGGACCAGTATTGAATTACATATCAAGTAGTCAGAATGGACCAGTATTGAATTACATATCAAGTAGTCAGAATGGACCAGTATTTAATTACATATCAAGTAGTCAGAATGGACCAGTATTGAATTACATATCAAGTAGTCAGAATGGACCAGTATTGAATTACATATCAAGTAGTCAGAATGGACCAGTATTGAATTACATATCAAGTAGTCAGAATGGACCAGTATTGAATTGCATATCAAGTAGTCAGAATGGACCAGTATTGAATTACATATCAAGTAGTCAGAATGGACCAGTATTGAATTACACATCAAGTAGTCAGAATGGACCAGTATTGAATTACATATCTAGTAGTCAGAATGGACCAGTATTGAATTACATATCAAGTAGTCAGAATGGACCAGTATTGAATTGCATATCAAGTAGTCAGAATGGATCAGTATTGAATTACATATCAAGTAGTCAGAATGGACCAGTATTGAATTACATATCAAGTAGTCAGAATGGATCAGTTTTTATCAGTATTTAATTGTGGTCCTTCTGTAGCTCAGTTGGTAGAGCATGGCGCTTGTAACGCCAGGGTAGTGGGTTCGATCCCCGGGACCACCCATACGTAGAATGTATGCACACATGACTGTAAGTCGCTTTGGATAAAAGCGTCTGCTAAATGGCATATATTATTATTATATTAATTACATATCAAGTAGTCAGAATGGACCAGTATTTAATTACAGATCTAGTAGTCAGAATGGATCAATATTTAATTACATATCTTGATATCTTCATTTACATGTATAGAGAACTTTAAAGTAATTCACAATGGGGTCGAAACTTGATCATAATAAACACATTTTCGATGCCCAAAACGTTTGTCTATAAAATAATGGCGACTGTAATTCGCATAGGCTTTCTAGGGCAGACCAGGACATTTGTCGCTGCTAGGTTGCTACACAGTACCCGACCAGCAGAGATCGTGACATCACACTCCAGACCTTACACTGGGTAACACACACGGACGCACACACACACACACAGATGGATAAATATACATGCAAGCATGTACACACACAGGTACCCTCTCCTCCTCCCCTCCCTTCCCCAGGTTGATAGTGAAGCACAGGACCAGAAGAATCCTTCTCAATGTGTCTCATGCATCCCTCTCTCTCTCTCTCTCTCCCCACCTCTCTCTCCCCACCTCTCTCTCTCTCTCTCTCTCTCTCTCTCTCTCTCTCTCTCTCTCTCCTCTCTCTCCCTCTCTCTCTCCCCTCCTCCCTCCCTCCCTCCCTCCCCCAGGTTGACAGTGAGGACACAGGACCAGCAGAATCCTTCTCTATGGATCCCCAGCTGGAGAGGCAGGTTGAGACCATAAGGAATCTAGTGGATTCCTACATCGGCATCGTTAACAAGTCCATCAGGGATCTAATGCCCAAGACCATCATGCACCTCATGATCAACAGCGTGAGTGGACACCACACACACACACACACACACACACACACACACACACACACACACACACACACACACACACACACACACACACACACACACACACACACACACACACACACACACACACACACACACACACACACACACACACACACACACACACACACACACACACACACACACACACACACACTAGAGTACCTAAACACACACCATTCTATGAAATGTATTTATAAAGCCCTTTTTACATCAGCAGATGTCACAAAGTGCTGTACAGAAACCCAGCCTAAAACCCCAAACAGCAGGAGAATGATACCAGATATACCAGGAGAATTCTACCAGATATAACAGGAGAACTCTGCCAGATATAACAGGAGAATTCTGCCAGATATAACAGGAGAATTCTACCACGTATAACAGGAGAATTCTGCCAGATATAACAGGAGAATTCTACCAGATATAACAGGAGAATTCTACCAGATATAACAGGAGAATTTTACCAGATATAACAGGAGAATTCTACCACGTATAACAGGAGAATTCTACCAGATATAACAGGAGAATTCTACCAGATATAACAGGAGAATTCTACCAGATATAACAGGAGAATTTTACCAGATATAACAGGAGAACTCTACCAGATATAACAGGAGAATTCTACCAGATATAACAGGAGAATTCTACCAGATATAACAGGAGAATTCTACCAGATATAACAGGAGAATTTTACCAGATATAACAGGAGAATTCTACCACGTATAACAGGAGAATTCTACCAGATATAACAGGAGAATTCTACCAGATATAACAGGAGAATTCTACCAGATATAACAGGAGAATTCTACCAGATGTAACAGGAGAATTCTACCAGATATAACAGGAGAATTCTACCAGATATAACAGGAGAATTTTACCAGATATAACAGGAGAGTTCTACCAGATATAACAGGATAATTATACCAGATATAACAGGAGAATTCTACCAGATATAACAGGAGAATTCTACCAGGTATAACATGAGAATTCTACCAGATATAACAGGAGAATTCTACCAGGTATAACAGGAGAATTCTACCAGATATAACATAAGAATTCTACCAGATATAACAGGAGAATTCTACCAGGTATAACAGGAGAATTCTACCAGGTATAACAGGATAATTCTACCAGATATAACAGGAGAATTTTACCAGATATAACAGGAGAGTTCTACCAGATATAACAGGAGAATTATACCAGGTATAACAGGAGAATTCTACCAGATATAACAGGAGAATTCTACCAGGTATAACAGGAGAATTCTACCAGATATAACAGGATAATTCTACCAGATATAACAGGAGAATTCTACCAGATATAACAGGAGAATTCTATCAGATATACCAGACTGACCCTACTCCCCCACCACATAGACTTTTGCAGCATAGATACTGGAGTCTGATACAGGGGGGGTCGTCGAGGGACACTGTGGCCCTGTCCGACTATACCCCCGGACAGGGCCAACCAGGCAGGATATAACCCCACCCACTTTGCCAAGGCACAGCCCCGACACCACCAGAGGGATATCAATAGACCACCAACTTACTACCCTGAGACAAGGTGGTGTCTCGCCCACAAAGATCTCCTCCACCGCACGAGCCCGAGGGGGCTCAGAACCAGACAGGAAGATCACGTCAGTGATTCACCCCTTCTAGGGATGGCTTGGGAGAGCTAGCAAGCCAGTGACTCATCCCCTTTGGCAGAGAATCCTAGTAGAGTGACATAAGAGCTGGCTAGGCAGAGACAGCAAGGGTGATTCGTCACTCCAGTGCCTTGTCATTCACCCTCGCACCCCTGGGCCAGACTACACTCAATCATTGGACCTACTGAAAATAAAGATTTAAAGGTTGAGACTGAGTGTGCGACACTCACATGGCTCCGCAGACCATTTCATAAAGATGTACCTCTATTTGAAAAAGCCCTGCGACTCTCACATGGCTCCGCAGACCATTCCATAAAGATGTACCTCTATTTGAAAAAGCCCTGCGACACTCACATGGCTCCGCAGACCATTTCATAAAGATGTACCTCTATTTGAAAAAGCCCTGCGACACTCACATGGCTCCGCAGACCATTTCATAAAGATGTACCTCTATTTGAAAAAGCCCTGCGACACTCACATGGCTCCGCAGACCATTTCATAAAGATGTACCTCTATTTGAAAAAGCCCTGCCTCCAGCTGTTTGCTTACAAATTCTAGGGACAGTAAGGAGGCCTGCATCTTGTGACCGTAGCGTACATGTAGGTATGTACGGCAGGACCAAATCAGAGAGATAGGTAGGAGCAAGCCCATGTAATGCTTTGTAGGTTAGCAGTAAAACCACATGTAATGCTTTGTAGGTTAGCAGTAAAACCCTGACATGAGCCCTTAACAGGAAGCCAATGTGGAAAGGCACTGGAGTAATACGATCACATTTCTTGGTTCTAGTCAAGATTCTAGCAGCTGTATTTAGAACGAGCTGAAGTTTATTTATCCAGGTAGCGAGAGAGTAGAGCATTGCACTAGTCTAATCTTGAAGTGACAAAATCATGGATGAGCTTTTCTGCATCACTACCCTCATTCCCCCTCTTCTCTCCTCCCTTCTCTCTCTCCTACTACCCTCGTTCCCCCTCTTCTCTCCTCCCTTCTCTCTCCCCTACTACCCTCGTTCCCCCTCTTCTCTCCTCCCTTCTCTCTCTCCTACTACCCTCGTTCCCCCTCTTCTCTCCTCCCTTCTCTCTCTCCTACTACCCTCGTTCCCCCTCTTCTCTCCTCCCTTCTCTCTCTCTCCCTACTACACTCGTTCCCCCTCTTCTCTCCTCCCTTCTCTCTCTCCTACTACCCTCGTTCCCCCTCTTCTCTCCTCCCTTCTCTCTCTCTCTACTACCCTCGTTCCCCCTCTTCTCTCCTCCCTTCTCTCTCTCTCCTACTACACTCGTTCCCCCTCTTCTCTCTCCCTTCTCTCTCTCCTACTACCCTCGTTCCCCCTCTTCTCTCCTCCCTTCTCTCTCTCTCTCACTACCCTCGTTCCCCCTCTTCTCTCTCCCTTCTCTCTCTCTCACTACCCTCGTTCCCCCTCTTCTCTCTCCCTTCTTTCTCTCTCACTACCCTCGTTCCCCCTCTTCTCTCTCCCTTCTCTCTCTCTCTCACTACCCTCGTTCCCCCTCTTCTCTCTCCCTTCTCTCTCTCTCACTACCCTCATTCCCCCTCTTCTCTCTCCCTTCTCTCTCTCTCACTACCCTCGTTCCCCCTCTTCTCTCTCCCTTCTCTCTCTCTCACTACCCTCGTTCCCCCTCTTCTCTCTCCCTTCTCTCTCTCACTACCCTCATTCCCCCTCTTCTCTCTCCCTTCTCTCTCTCTCACTACCCTCATTCCCCCTCTTCTCTCCACCTCTTCCCCCACTCCCTCTTCTCTCCTCCCCTTCTCTCCCCCTCTTCTCTCCTCCCTTCTCTCTCATCACTACCCTCGTTCCCCTCCCCCTCTTCTCTCCTCCCTTCACTCTCAATTACTACCCTCGTTCCCCTCCCCCTCTTCTCTCCTCCCTTCTCTCTCTCTCACTACCCTCGTTCCCCCACTTCTCTCCTCCCTTCTCTCTCTCTCTCTCTACTACACTCGTTCCCCCTCTTCTCTCCTCCCTTCTCTCTCTCCTACTACCCTCGTTCCCCCTCTTCTCTCCTCCCTTCTTCTCTCTCTCTCCTACTACACTCGTTCCCCCTCTTCTCTCTCCCTCTCTCTCTCCTACTACCCTTGTTCCCCCTCTTCTCTCCCTCCCTTCTCTCTCTCTCTCACTACCCTCGTTCCCCCTCTTCTCTCTCCCTTCTCTCTCTCTCACTACCCTCGTTCCCCCTCTTCTCTCTCCCTTCTCTCTCTCTCACTACCCTCGTTCCCCCTCTTCTCTCTCCTTCTCTCTCTCTCTCTCTCACTACCCTCGTTCCCCCTCTTCTCTCTCCCTTCTCTCTCTCTCACTACCCTCGTTCCCCCTCTTCTCTCTCCCTTCTCTCTCTCTCACTACCCTCGTTCCCCCTCTTCTCTCTCCCCTTCTCTCTCTCTCTCTCACTACCCTCGTTCCCCCCCTTCTCTCTCCCTTCTCTCTCTCTCACTACCCTCGTTCCCCCTCTTCTCTCTCCCTTCTCTCTCTCTCACTACCCTCGTTCCCCTCTTCTCTCTCCCTTCTCTCTCTCTCACTACCCTCATTCCCCTCTTCTCTCCACCTCTTCCCCCACTCCCTCTTCTCTCCTCCCCT
>NW_025745385.1:417780-420280 GCF_021184085.1 Oncorhynchus gorbuscha | reverse complement strand
GTGGTGGTTCTGATAGTGGTAGTAGTGGTGGTAGTGATAGTGGTGGTGGTGGTGGTAGTGGTTGTTGTGGTGGTAGTAGTGGTGGTAGTGGTTGTGGTGGTGGTGGTTGTGGTAGTGATGGTTGTAGGGGTTGTGGTGGTAGTGGTTGTGGTGGTTGTGATGGTAGTGGTTGTGGTGGTAGTGGTTGTGGTGGTAGTGGTTGTGGTGGTAGTGGTTGTGGTGGTAGTGATGGTAGTGGTTGTGGTGGTTGTGGTGGTAGTGGTTGTGGTGGTAGTGATGGTAGTGATGGTGGTGGGGGGTTTGGTGGTAGTGGTTGTGGTGGTAGTGGTTGTGGTGGTTGTGGTGGTAGTGATGGTGGTGGGGGGTTTGGTGGTAGTGGTTGTGGTAGTGATGGTGGTGGAGGGTTTGGTGGTAGTGGTTGTGGTGGTTGTGGTGGTAGTGATGGTAGTGGTTGTGGTAGTGATGGTAGTGGGGGGTTTGGTGGTAGTGGTTGTGGTAGTGATGGTGGTGGTTGTGGTGGTAGTGATGGTAGTGGTTGTGGTAGTGATGGTGGTGGGGGGTTTGGTGGTAGTGGTTGTGGTAGTGATGGTGGTGGAGGGTTTGGTGGTAGTGGTTGTGGTAGTGATGGTGGTGGAGGGTTTGGTGGTAGTGGTTGTGGTAGTTGTGGTGGTAGTGATGGTAGTGGTTGTGGTAGTGATGGTGGTGGGGGGTTTGGTGGTAGTGGTTGTGGTAGTGATGGTGGTGGGGGTTTGGTGGTAGTGGTTGTGGTAGTGATGGTGGTGGGGGGTTTGGTGGTAGTGGTTGTGGTAGTGATGGTGGTGGGGGGTTTGGTGGTAGTGGTTGTGGTAGTGATGGTGGTGGGGGGTTTGGTGGTAGTGGTTGTGGTAGTGATGGTGGTGGAGGGTTTGGTGGTAGTGGTTGTGGTGGTTGTGGTGGTGGAGGGTTTGGTGGTAGTGGTTGTGGTGGTAGTGGTTGTGGTAGTGATGGTGGTGGAGGGTTTGGTGGTAGTGGTTGTGGTAGTTGTGGTGGTAGTGATGGTAGTGGTTGTGGTAGTGATGGTGGTGGAGGGTTTGGTGGTAGTGGTTGTGGTAGTGATGGTGGTGGAGGGTTTGGTGGTAGTGGTTGTGGTAGTGATGGTGGTGGAGGGTTTGGTGGTAGTGGTTGTGGTAGTTGTGGTGGTAGTGATGGTAGTGGTTGTGGTAGTGATGGTGGTGGAGGGTTTGGTGGTAGTGGTTGTGGTAGTGATGGTGGTGGAGGGTTTGGTGGTAGTGGTTGTGGTAGTGATGGTGGTGGAGGGTTTGGTGGTAGTGGTAGTGATGGTGGTGGAGGGTTTGGTGGTAGTGGTTGTGGTAGTTGTGGGAGGTTTCGTGTATCGTGGGTTGTGGGAATGATACATATGTTTTTCTCTTCTCTCCTCCCTCCCTCCATTCCCCATCCCACCTTCCCTCTTTCTCCATCTCACCTTCCCTCTTTCTCCATCCCACATTCCCTCTTTCTCCATCCTACCTTCCCTCTTTCTCCATACCACCTTGCCTCTTCTCCATCCCACCTTCCCTCTTCTCCATCCCACCTTCCCTCTTCTCCATCCCACCTTCCCTCTTCTCCATCCCTCCCTCCCTCCTCTCCCTCCCTGCTTCTCTCCCTCCCTTCCTCCCTCTCTCTCCCTCCTTCTGTCCTCCTCTATAACAGAAGACCCCCAGCGGCCCCAGGCCGGCCCACAATCATACGCCCTTCAGAGCCTTCACTGCTGGACTAGACGGACGGACGGACGGACACTCCTAATGTTCTTTGACTACAAAGACACACTTTGCGTAACGTTGTTTTATTCCCTAACATGATTCCTGTCTTTCATGTGTTCTCTCTTAATATTCATATTGTCATGTTATTGTTATTTCATTTAAGCAACACTATGTACTTTTTTATAGCTTTGTTAATGCTTTAATACCTTCATTGTTTCAAAGCGATTGAGAGAAAAATGAAACCTACATTTTTTTGTTTAACTCTAACTTACTTTAATGAACTCAGTTCAAACCGGTGGATTAGACAGAATTTCAAATCAAACAGGTTTAAAATATGGAACAGATTTTTGTGAATAATACTTCTTCACATGGAAGCACTTATTCCATTGTTTTAAATAACAAATACACTCCATAATTAATAACAAAATACTTAGTTGTTTATACTGTTTGAAATGTTTCTAACCTTCTTACTGGATCATATGTACATTTGTATTTTTAGATCTGATCTTCAATATGCACTTCAATATCTATCCAGGAATATTACAGTGAGTCCTTTCTAGCTCGCAGCTTTTTGAAATTCATTTTGATGAAATGCTAATTATGCTATAAAATGAATTGATTTCAATGGAAAATAGTTAGCTTCAACTGCCCTCACAGTTCACTCAAAGAACAGTGCTAACCAGTCAAGGTTGGTGTCCATTCCGTTTCAATTTCAGTCAATTCAGAAAGTTCCAATTCTCTTAAATGCTCTTTAATGAGGA
>NW_025745385.1:397780-412780 GCF_021184085.1 Oncorhynchus gorbuscha | reverse complement strand
TAAACTAGGTTCTCTGTAAACGGTTTCTGTCCCCTATACCACAACAGTTAGATGGACACATACACACATCCCCACATTGGAAACCCACCACAAACATACCTGTTCATCTAGATATCAGCATAGAATCTTACTGGCACATAAAACTCAGTAACACCAAAAAAAAAGGTGATTGGCTACCCACAACAGGTCACAAAGACATGGACCAATGAGAGAAGGACATTAGGGGTTGGGTGGGGCTTGTTCTGGTAAAATAGGAGGATCCATAGAAATTCAATTACTAGAGAGATTTAAACCCAACGTGCACTATTGAGCGCATCACATCCTTGATGCATTGTGGGTAAATGATGACTGACTCAGGGGCAGACTGGGACCATCAGCTCTGGAATTTCTAACACACTGACCCATCTTTATCCATGACGCACACATTATTAGATATAGAAAATTAGCATTTTGTAAAAATTATATAAATCCACTGCTCCAGAAAATAAAGGGAACACTACAATAACACGGTAAAAGGCACCGTGTTGAGTGTCCCAAATAGCACCCTATTCCCTAGATAGTGCCCTACTAGGCGCGGCTGGTGGCCTAGTGGTTAGAGCGTTGGGCCAGTAACCAAAAGGTTGCTGGATCGAATCCCAGAGCTGACAAGGTAAAAATCTGACGTCCCAATCCTGGGTAAAATCCTAACTGGCTTACCTAGTTAAATAAAGGTTCAGCATCTTCTGACCAGAGAGAGGCTCTAGATAAGGAATAAGGTGCAATTTGTGACGCAGATAATTTACTCTTCTGCTCCCTCCTCGTCTTCCTTCCTCTCCACCCTTTTCCGCTCTTCTCTTCCCACCTTAACCCTGATTGGCTGTGAGGTGGCGGAGTGGGCTTGTCTTTATGTACAGACACGCCTCTTATCGTCAAACAGTCTGCGGACGGTATAGACCTGAGAGAGGAGGAACAGACAGTTAGAGACAGATGTTACCTGAGTGACTGATTACACTGATGTTGGCAGAAGACCCCCACACTGCTCAAATCAAACGCACCTTTTATCCCATACTGATGTTGGCAGAAGACCCCCACACTGCTCAAATCAAACGCACCTTTTATCCCATAATGATGTTGGCAGAAGACCCCCACACTGCTCAAATCAAACGCACCTTTTATCCCATAATGATGTTGGCAGAAGACCCCCACACTGCTCAAATCAAACGCACCTTTTATCCCATAATGATGTTGGCAGAAGACCCCCACACTGCTCAAATCAAACACACCTTTTATCCCATAATGATGTTGGCAGAAGACCCCCACACTGCTCAAATCAAACACACCTTTTATCCCATAATGATGTTGGCAGAAGACCCTCACACTGCTCAAATCAAACGCACCTTTTATCCCATAATGATGTTGGCAGAAGACCCTCTATAGGAATGGTAGACTATAGACCCATCTTTATAGACCCATCTCTATAGGAATGGTAGACTATAGACCCATCTTTATTCAGACTCAATCATGGAGACTCTTACTGACAGGCTGCTTCGCCTGATGTATTGTTGTCTACCTTGCCTTTGTGCTGTTGTCTGGGCCCGATAATGTTTATACCATGTTTTGTTCTCCTACCACGCTGTGTTGCTGCCACGCTGTGTTGCTGCCACGCTGTGTTGCTACCACGCTGTGTTGCTGTCTTAGGTCTGTCTTTATGTAGTGGTGTGGTGTCTCTCTTTATGTAGTGGTGTGGTGTCTCTCTTTATGTAGTGGTGTGGTGTCTCTATGTAGTGTAGTAGTCTCTCTCTATGTAGTGGTGTGGTGTCTATGTAGTGGTGTGGTGTCTCTATGTAGTGGTGTGGTGTCTCTATGTAGTGGTGTGGTGTCTCTATGTAGTGGTGTGGTGTCTCTATGTAGTGGTGTGGTGTCTCTATATGTAGTGGTGTGGTGTCTCTATATGTAGTGGTGTGGAGTCTCTTTATGTAGTGGTGTGGAGTCTCTTTATGTAGTGGTGTGGAGTCTCTTTATGTAGTGGTGTAGTGGTCTCTCTATGTAGTGGTGTGGTGTAGTGTCTCTCTATGTAGTGGTGTGGTGTCTATGTAGTGGTGTGGTGTCTCTATGTAGTGGTGTGGTGTCTCTATGTAGTGGTGTGGTGTCTCTATGTAGTGGTGTGGTGTCTCTATATGTAGTGGTGTGGTGTCTCTATATGTAGTGGTGTGGAGTCTCTTTATGTAGTGGTGTGGAGTCTCTTTATGTAGTGGTGTGGAGTCTCTTTATGTAGTGGTGTAGTGGTCTCTCTATGTAGTGGTGTGGTGTAGTGTCTCTCTATGTAGTGGTGTGGTCTCTCTATGTAGTGGTGTGGTGTCTCTCTTTATGTAGTGGTGTGGTGTCTCTCTTTATGTAGTGGTGTGGTGTCTCTCTTTATGTAGTGGTGTGGTGTCTCTCTTTATGTAGTGGTGTGGTGTCTCTCTTTATGTAGTGGTGTGGTGTCTCTCTTTATGTAGTGGTGTGGTGTCTCTCTATGTAGTGGTGTGGTGTCTCTCTATGTAGTGGTGTGGTGTCTCTCTATGTAGTGGTGTGGTGTCTCTCTATGTAGTGGTGTGGTGTCTCTCTATGTAGTGGTGTGGTGTCTCTCTATGTAGTGGTGTGGTGTCTCTCTATGTAGTGGTGTGGTGTCTCTCTATGTAGTGGTGTGGTGTAGTGTCTCTCTATGTAGTGGTGTGGTGTAGTGTCTCTCTATGTAGTGGTGTGGTGTAGTGTCTCTTTATGTAGTGGTGTGGTGTAGTGTCTCTCTTTATGTAGTGGTGTGGTGTCTCTCTATGTAGTGGTGTGGTGTCTCTCTATGTAGTGGTGTGGTGTCTCTCTATGTAGTGGTGTGGTGTCTCTCTATGTAGTGGTGTGGTGTCTCTCTATGTAGTGGTGTGGTGTCTCTCTATGTAGTGGTGTGGTGTCTCTCTATGTAGTGGTGTGGTGTCTCTCTATGTAGTGGTGTGGTGTCTCTCTTTATGTAGTGGTGTGGTGTCTCTCTCTGTGGGCGGTGGCCCGTTCCTGTCGTTCATGCTCTACAACATCCGCAGAGTGTAGTGGTGTGGTGGTGTCTCTCTATGTAGTGGTGTGGTGTCTCTCTATGTAGTGGTGTGGTGTCTCTCTATGTAGTGGTGTGGTGTCTCTCTTTATGTAGTGGTGTGGTGTCTCTCTATGTAGTGGTGTGGTGTCTCTCTTTATGTAGTGGTGTGGTGTCTCTCTCTATGTAGTGGTGTGGTGTCTCTCTCTATGTAGTGGTGTGGTGTCTCTCTATGTAGTGGTGTGGTGTCTCTCTTTATGTAGTGGTGTGGTGTCTCTCTTTATGTAGTGGTGTGGTGTCTCTCTTTATGTAGTGGTGTGGTGTCTCTCTTTATGTAGTGGTGTGGTGTCTCTCTTTATGTAGTGGTGTGGTGTCTCTCTTTATGTAGTGGTGTGGTGTCTCTCTTTATGTAGTGGTGTGGTGTCTCTCTTTATGTAGTGGTGTGGTGTCTCTCTTTATGTAGTGGTGTGGTGTCTCTCTTTATGTAGTGGTGTGGTGTCTCTCTTTATGTAGTGGTGTGGTGTCTCTCTTTATGTAGTGGTGTGGTGTCTCTTTATGTAGTGGTGTGGTGTCTCTCTTTATGTAGTGGTGTGGTGTCTCTCTTTATGTAGTGGTGTGGTGTCTCTCTTTATGTAGTGGTGTGGTGTCTCTTTATGTAGTGGTGTGGTGTCTCTTTATGTAGTGGTGTGGTGTCTCTCTTTATGTAGTGGTGTGGTGTCTCTCTTTATGTAGTGGTGTGGTGTCTCTCTTTATGTAGTGGTGTGGTGTCTCTCTTTATGTAGTGGTGTGGTGTCTCTCTTTATGTAGTGGTGTGGTGTCTCTCTTTATGTAGTGGTGTGGTGTCTCTCTTTATGTAGTGGTGTGGTGTCTCTCTTTATGTAGTGGTGTGGTGTCTCTCTTTATGTAGTGGTGTGGTGTCTCTCTTTATGTAGTGGTGTGGTGTCTCTCTTTATGTAGTGGTGTGGTGTCTCTCTTTATGTAGTGGTGTGGTGTCTCTCTTTATGTAGTGGTGTGGTGTCTCTCTTTATGTAGTGGTGTGGTGTCTCTCTTTATGTAGTGTAGTGGTCTCTCTTTATGTAGTGTAGTGGTCTCTCTTTATGTAGTGTAGTGGTGTCTCTTTATGTAGTGTTGTGGTGTCTCTTTATGTAGTGTTGTGGTGTCTCTTTATGTAGTGTTGTGGTGTCTCTTTATGTAGTGTTGTGGTGTCTCTTTATGTAGTGTTGTGGTGTCTCTTTATGTAGTGTTGTGGTGTCTCTTTATGTAGTGTTGTGGTGTCTCTCTCTATGTAGTGGTGTGGTGTCTCTTTATGTAGTGGTGTCTCTCTTTATGTAGTGGTGTCTCTCTTTATGTAGTGGTGTCTCTCTTTATGTAGTGGTGTCTCTCTTTATGTAGTGGTGTCTCTCTTTATGTAGTGGTGTCTCTCTTTATGTAGTGGTGTCTCTCTTTATGTAGTGGTGTCTCTCTTTATGTAGTGGTGTCTCTCTTTATGTAGTGGTGTCTCTCTTTATGTAGTGGTGTGGTGTCTCTTGTCGTGATGTGTTTTGTATTATATTTAACCCCAGCCCACGTTTCCGCAAGTCTCTGACCTACCGCACCCGCTGACCTACCGCACCCGCTGACCTACCGCACCCGCTGACCTACCGCACCCGCTGACCTACCGCACCACAACACGTGTTTCCTTGCTAGTCAATGAACTCACGTCTACTACTGTTTCGGAGATCAAGCGAGGAGCTAGAGATTTTTTCCTCGTCCGTGTCCCGATTGGCTCAGCTTCAAAAACCCCAATGTGCCCACTAGAAGCATCTCCCACCCTCCTCTCCCCCTCCGATTGGCTCAGCTTCAAAAACCCCAATGTGCCCACTAGAAGCATCTCCCACCCTCCTCTCCCCCTCCGATTGGCTCAGCTTCAAATCCCCAATGTGCCCACTAGAAGCATCTCCCACCCTCCTCTCCCCCTCCGATTGGCTCAGCTTCAAATCCCCAATGTGCCCACTAGAAGCATCTCCCACCCTCCTCTCCCCCTCCAATTGGCTCAGCTTCAAAAACCTCAAAGTGCCCACTAGAAGCATCTCCCACCCTCCTCTCCCCCTCCGATTGGCTCAGCTTCAAAAACCTCAGTGCCCACTAGAAGCATCTTTTTGCATATTTTAGGGTAGTTCTTCATACCAGCATACTTTGACCTGAAAATCTGTGCAGGTTGGCAGGTCTGTAACTAGGAGACTGGAACAGGACCAGAAGGAGAACCTCTACAGGTTGTCCTCGTGTGGGGGTGTGTTACCTGAGTTAGTGCGACCCCCAGCATTACAATGAGACTGGTACAGGACCAGAAGGAGACCCTCCACAAGTTGTCTTCTAGCAGGTTACGGTCCCTGGCCTCAAACGCTCTCAGTACTGTCTGCATCTGACCACTTCTCTCTAATCGACGGTGTACTGAGTCTATTGACTCCTGGAGGGGAGGTGAGAGAGGAGGGAGGGTGGGAGAGAGGAGGGTGGGGAGGGAGGGGGAGAGAGAGAAAGAGAAGAGAGAAAGAGGGTGATGAGGAAGAGAGAAAGAGAGGAGGAAGGGACAGGAGAGGGGGAGGAGGAAGGAGAGGGTGATGAGGAAGAAAGAGAGGAGGAAGGGACAGGAGAGGGGAGGAGGAAGGAGAGGGTGATGAGGAAGAGAGAGGAGGAAGGGACAGGAGAGGGGGAAGAGGAAGGAGAGGGTGATGAGGAAGAGAGAGAGGAGGAAGGGACAGGAGAGGGGGAAGAGGAAGGAGAGGGTGATGAGGAAGAGAGAGAGGAGGAAGGGACAGGAGAGGGGAGGAGGAAGGAGAGGGTGATGAGGAAGAGAGAGAGGAGGAAGGGACAGGAGAGGGGAGGAGGAAGGAGAGGGTGATGAGGAAGAGAGAGGGGGAGGAGTTTGTAAAGAGGAACGGTACTGTGTACGTTCATTTTTTTCTCTCTTCAATTACAGCGAATGTGTTGAAGACCTGGTCATCCATCCAATAGACTACTCACCCTAATGTCCTCCAGTTTGTACTCCAATAGGCTCTCAGGCTCTCCAAGCCCCGCCCACTCGTCATCCCCACCCACGTCACCCGGCTGTCCCTCGATGATGACCTGCATTTTTACACACACTTTATAGTATCTTTATTTACATTTGATTAAATTAGCAGATGCTCTTATCCAGAGCGACTTACAGTAAATCAAATCAACCAATTAAATAATATTAACACAAATAAACCTCAAAGAAGACCATCTTCTCAGAGAAGCGGCTGAAGCTGTTGTCAAAACAGATCTGGTAGTCTCCTTCCTCCGTGGGTTCCACCCTAGAACAAAACAACCAATCAGAGGCGCTGACACAGAGAAAGCAACCAATCAGAGATGTGGGCACAAAGCCAACAGCAAATCAAAAAGAGAGGGAAGGGGAGAGAGCGAGGTCAAAAAAACACAGGGTGATCCGAGGTTGAATTGTGACATCACAGAAGCAGAGAAATAGACCAATCGCAGAACTAGAAGAGATGTTGTGCGAGTAGATTGGACCAATGAGAGGCAGCGGTACTGACATGTGGACTCCGTCTGAGCGGCGGAACTCAGAGATGAGCTGGAATCCGTGAGGAGAGAGAACGGTGAAATCTACATCCATACCTGCACCGGCTATCACCTGGAGAGAGGAACACACACACACACACACACACACACGAAAGGTACTTTTACAACAGCTATAGACATGAGTCACACTGCCCGTCAGAGAGCTAGGATATGAAACATGATGTGTGCGATAATGTTACCTGAGTAAAACAGGATGTGTACTCAGTGACGTGAACCTCTGAATGGTGCAGGTAGAAATAGAGGAAATAGAGCTGACAGGATCTCCTATTCTCTCTGACAGATGATAGAAATGTGTTGAACAGAAACTATCTGAACCTCCATTCTCCTGGGAGGCCATAGGGGCTCTGGTCACAGGTAGTGCACTACATAGGGAATAGGGATGCAGACGACTCCCTATCAGATAGGCCTAATCTCTACAGCATAGTGGAGGATCTAGGTTTTCTGTAAACTGTTTCTCTGTCCCCTGTATCACAACTGAAATCAGATGTTCACACTCACCCCCCTACGTCATCACACAAGGAAAACACAAAACAAACATGGCTGTTCCTCTAGATATGTGAGTCTTACTGGCACATAGAACCCACCTATACATGAACAGTCTGACGTTACAGGACAAGGTCATATGTCATAACATTCAGTCCTTCACTAGTGCTGAGCACACACACTGCCTGAGAGGGGTTACACAACAACACACACACTGCCTGAGAGGGGTTACACAACAACACACACTGCCTGAGAGGGGTTACACAACTGCCTGAGAGGGGTTACACAACACACACACTGCCTGAGAGGGGTTACACACACTGCCTGAGAGGGGTTACACAACAACACACACTGCCTGAGAGGGGTTACACAACAACACACACTGCCTGAGAGGGGTTACACACACTGCCTGAGAGGGGTTACACAACAACACACACTGCCTGAGAGGGGTTACACACACTGCCTGAGAGGGGTTACACAACAACACACACTGCCTGAGAGGGGTTACACAACAACACACACACTGCCTGAGAGGGGTTACACAACAACACACACACTGCCTGAGAGGGGTTACACACACACTGCCTGAGAGGGGTTACACAACAACACACACTGCCTGAGAGGGGTTACACACACACTGCCTGAGAGGGGTTACACAACAACACCCACACTGCCTGAGAGGGGTTACACACACACTGCCTGAGAGGGGTTACACACACACTGCCTGAGAGGGGTTACACACACACTGCCTGAGAGGGGTTACACAACAACACACACTGCCTGAGAGGGGTTACACAACAACACACACTGCCTGAGAGGGGTTACACAACAACACACACTGCCTGAGAGGGGTTACACAACAACACACACTGCCTGAGAGGGGTTACACAACAACACACACTGCCTGAGAGGGGTTACACAACAACACACACTGCCTGAGAGGGGTTACACACACACTGCCTGAGAGGGGTTACACACACACTGCCTGAGAGGGGTTACACAACAACACACACTGCCTGAGAGGGGTTACACAACAACACACACTGCCTGAGAGGGGTTACACACACACTGCCTGAGAGGGGTTACACACACACTGCCTGAGAGGGGTTACACACACACTGCCTGAGAGGGGTTACACACACACTGCCTGAGAGGGGTTACACAACAACACACACTGCCTGAGAGGGGTTACACAACAACACACACTGCCTGAGAGGGGTTACACACACTGCCTGAGAGGGGTTACACACACACTGCCTGAGAGGGGTTACACAACAACACACACTGCCTGAGAGGGGTTACACACACACTGCCTGAGAGGGGTTACACAACAACACACACTGCCTGAGAGGGGTTACACACACACTGCCTGAGAGGGGTTACACACACACTGCCTGAGAGGGGTTACACAACAACACACACACTGCCTGAGAGGGGTTACACAACAACACACACTGCCTGAGAGGGGTTACACACACACACTGCCTGAGAGGGGTTACACACACACTGCCTGAGAGGGGTTACACAACAAAACACACACTGCCTGAGAGGGGTTACACACACACACACTGCCTGAGAGGGGTTACACAACAAAACACACACTGCCTGAGAGGGGTTACACAACAACACACACTGCCTGAGAGGGGTTACACAACAACACACACTGCCTGAGAGGGGTTACACACACACTGCCTGAGAGGGGTTACACAACAACACACACTGCCTGAGAGGGGTTACACAACAAAACACACACTGCCTGAGAGGGGTTACACAAGAGGGGTTACACACACACTGCCTGAGAGGGGTTACACAACAAAACACACTGCCTGAGAGGGGTTACACACACACTGCCTGAGAGGGGTTACACAACAACACACACTGCCTGAGAGGGGTTACACAACAACACACACACTGCCTGAGAGGGGTTACACAACAACACACACTGCCTGAGAGGGGTTACACAACAACACCCACACTGCCTGAGAGGGGTTACACAACAACACACACTGCCTGAGAGGGGTTACACACACACTGCCTGAGAGGGGTTACACACACTGCCTGAGAGGGGTTACACAACAACACACACTGCCTGAGAGGGGTTACACAACACCCACACTGCCTGAGAGGGGTTACACAACAACACACACTGCCTGAGAGGGGTTACACAACAACACCCACACTGCCTGAGAGGGGTTACACAACAACACCCACACTGCCTGAGAGGGGTTACACAACAACACACACTGCCTGAGAGGGGTTACACACACTGCCTGAGAGGGGTTACACAACAACACACACTGCCTGAGAGGGGTTACACACAACACACACTGCCTGAGAGGGGTTACACAACAACACACACTGCCTGAGAGGGGTTACACACACTGCCTGAGAGGGGTTACACAACAACACACACACTGCCTGAGAGGGGTTACACACACTGCCTGAGAGGGGTTACACACACTGCCTGAGAGGGGTTACACACACTGCCTGAGAGGGGTTACACACACTGCCTGAGAGGGGTTACACAACAACACACACACTGCCTGAGAGGGGTTACACAACAACACACACACTGCCTGAGAGGGGTTACACAACAACACACACACTGCCTGAGAGGGGTTACACATCAACACACACACTGCCTGAGAGGGGTTACACATCAACACACACACTGCCTGAGAGGGGTTACACACACACTGCCTGAGAGGGGTTACACAACAACACACACACTGCCTGAGAGGGGTTACACAACAACACACACACTGCCTGAGAGGGGTTACACACACACACTGCCTGAGAGGGGTTACACAACAACACACACACTGCCTGAGAGGGGTTACACAACAACACACACACACACACACACACACACACACACAACAACACACACACACACACACACACTGCCTGAGAGGGGTTACACATCAACACACACACTGCCTGAGAGGGGTTACACAACAACACACACACACTGCCTGAGAGGGGTTACACAACAACACACACACACTGCCTGAGAGGGGTTACACAACACCACACACACACTGCCTGAGAGGGGTTACACAACACCACACACACACTGCCTGAGAGGGGTTACACAACACCACACACACACTGCCTGAGAGGGGTTACACAACACCACACACACACTGCCTGAGAGGGGTTACACAACACCACACACACACTGCCTGAGAGGGGTTACACAACACCACACACACACTGCCTGAGAGGGGTTACACAACACCACACACACACTGCCTGAGAGGGGTTACACAACACCACACACACACTGCCTGAGAGGGGTTACACAACACCACACACACACTGCCTGAGAGGGGTTACACAACACCACACACACACTGCCTGAGAGGGGTTACACAACACCACACACTGCCTGAGAGGGGTTACACAACACCACACACTGCCTGAGAGGGGTTACACAACACCACACACTGCCTGAGAGGGGTTACACAACACCACACACTGCCTGAGAGGGGTTACACAACACACACACTGCCTGAGAGGGGTTACACAACACACACACTGCCTGAGAGGGGTTACACAACAACACACACTGCCTGAGAGGGGTTACACAACAACACACACTGCCTGAGAGGGGTTACACAACACACACACTGCCTGAGAGGGGTTACACAACACACACACACTGCCTGAGAGGGGTTACACATCAACACACACTGCCTGAGAGGGGTTACACATCAACACACACACTGCCTGAGAGGGGTTACACATCAACACACACACTGCCTGAGAGGGGTTACACAACAACACACACACTGCCTGAGAGGGGTTACACAACACCACACACACTGCCTGAGAGGGGTTACACAACAACACACACTGCCTGAGAGGGGTTACACATCAACACACACTGCCTGAGAGGGGTTACACATCAACACACACACACTGCCTGAGAGGGGTTACACAACACCACACACACACTGCCTGAGAGGGGTTACACAACACCACACACACACTGCCTGAGAGGGGTTACACATCAACACTCACACACTGCTTGAGGGGTTACACATCAACACACACAATGCCTGAGGGGTTACACATCAACACACACTGCCTGAGAGGGGTTACACATCAACACACACACAATGCCTGAGGGGTTACACATCAACACACACAATGCCTGAGGGGTTACACATCAACACACACACACTGCCTGAGGGGTTACACATCAACACACACACACAGCCTGAGAGGGGTTACACGTCAACACACACTGCCTGAGAGGGGTTACACATCAACACACACTGCCTGAGTTGAATAGGTGGCAAGCTGCCTGTAAACTCCACTACAGGGACTCTCCCACTGAACAAACAGACTAGAGCTGCCTGTAAACTCCACTACAGGGACTCTCCCACTGAACAAACAGACTAGAGCTGCCTGTAAACTCCACAACAGGGACTCTCCCACTGAACAAACAGACTAGAGCTGCCTGCGACCCAATAATCTCTACTCCTCTGAAGTGTGCACTTATATAGCTCTCTGGTATTGGCTAGCCTGGGGGGGGCACCCTGTAGCCTGGGGGGGCACCCTGTAGCCTGGGGGCACCCTGCCTGGGGGAGCCACCCTGTAGCCTGGGGAGCCACCCTGTAGCCTGGGGGAGCCACCCTGCCTGGGGGAGCCACCCTGTAGCCTGGGGGAGCCACCCTGTAGCCTGGGGGAGCCACCCTGTAGCCTGGGGGAGCCACCCTGTAGCCTGGGGGAGGGGAGCCACCCTGTAGCCTGGGGGAGGGAGCCACCCTGTAGCCTGGGGGAGAGGGAGCCACCCTGTAGCCTGGGGGAGAGGGAGCCACCCTGTAGCCTGGGGGAGAGGGAGCCACCCTGTAGCCTGGGGGAGAGGGAGCCACCCTGTAGCCTGGGGGAGAGGGAGCCACCCTGTAGCCTGGGGGAGAGGGAGCCACCCTGTAGCCTGGGGGAGAGGAGCCACCCTGTAGCCTGGGGGGAGAGGGAGCCACCCTGTAGCCTGGGGGAGAGGGAGCCACCCTGTAGCCTGGGGGGAGAGGGAGCCACCCTGTAGCCTGGGGGAGAGGGAGCCACCCTGTAGCCTGGGGGAGAGGGAGCCACCCTGTAGCCTGGGGGAGAGGGAGCCACCCTGTAGCCTGGGGGAGAGGGAGCCACCCTGCCTGGGGGAGAGGGAGCCACCCTGTAGCCTGGGGGAGAGGGAGCCACCCTGTAGCCTGGGGGAGAGGGAGCCACCCTGTAGCCTGGGGGAGAGGGAGCCACCCTGTAGCCTGGGGGAGAGGGAGCCACCCTGTAGCCTGGGGGAGAGGGAGCCACCCTGTAGCCTGGGGGAGAGGGAGCCACCCTGTAGCCTGGGGGAGGGAGCCACCCTGTAGCCTGGGGGAGAGGGAGCCACCCTGTAGCCTGGGGGGAGAGGAGCCACCCTGTAGCCTGGGGGAGAGGGAGCCACCCTGTAGCCTGGGGGAGAGGGAGCCACCCTGTAGCCTGGGGGAGGGGGAGGAGCCACCCTGTAGCCTGGGGGAGAGGGAGCCACCCTGTAGCCTGGGGGAGAGGGAGCCACCCTGTAGCCTGGGGGAGAGGGAGCCACCCTGTAGCCTGGGGGAGAGGGAGCCACCCTGTAGCCTGGGGGAGAGGGAGCCACCCTGTAGCCTGGGGGAGAGGGAGCCACCCTGTAGCCTGGGGGAGAGGGAGCCACCCTGTAGCCTGGGGGAGAGGGAGCCACCCTGTAGCCTGGGGGAGAGGGAGCCACCCTGTAGCCTGGGGGAGAGGGAGCCACCCTGTAGCCTGGGGGAGAGGGAGCCACCCTGTAGCCTGGGGGGAGAGGGAGCCACCCTGGGGGGGAGAGGGAGCCACCCTGTAGCCTGGGGGAGAGGGAGCCACCCTGTAGCCTGGGGGAGAGGGAGCCACCCTGTAGCCTGGGGGGAGGGAGCCACCCTGTAGCCTGGGGGAGAGGGAGCCACCCTGTAGCCTGGGGGAGAGGGGAGCCACCCTGTAGCCTGGGGGAGAGGGAGCCACCCTGTAGCCTGGGGGAGAGGGAGCCACCCTGTAGCCTGGGGGAGAGGGAGCCACCCTGTAGCCTGGGGGAGAGGGAGCCACCCTGTAGCCTGGGGGAGAGGGAGCCACCCTGTAGCCTGGGGGAGAGGGAGCCACCCTGTTGGGGGAGAGGGAGCCACCCTGTAGCCTGGGGGAGAGGGAGCCACCCTGTAGCCTGGGGGAGAGGGAGCCACCCTGTAGCCTGGGGGAGAGGGAGCCACCCTGTAGCCTGGGGGAGAGGGAGCCACCCTGTAGCCTGGGGGAGAGGGAGCCACCCTGTAGCCTGGGGGAGAGGGAGCCACCCTGTAGCCTGGGGGGGAGCCAGCCTGGGGGAGGGAGCCACCCTGTAGCCTGGGGGAGAGGGAGCCACCCTGTAGCCTGGGGGAGAGGAGCCACCCTGTAGCCTGGGGGAGAGGGAGCCACCCTGTAGCCTGGGGGAGAGGGAGCCACCCTGTAGCCTGGGGGAGAGGGAGCCACCCTGTAGCCTGGGGGGAGAGGGAGCCACCCTGTAGCCTGGGGGGAGAGGGAGCCACCCTGTAGCCTAGGGGGGGGGGGGATCAGGCTAGCTACCCTCCCCTCTGTGGATGGACTGGGACAGATTGGCTAACTAGCCTATAGAACAAAGACACATATTGATAGATATGACCTAATTGAGAGAGTTGTTGGAGCTGTTTGTGTCAAGATGTAGGTGAAGTGGTAAGCAATAAGGCCCAAGGGGGTGTGGTATATGGACAATATACCATGGCTAAGGGCTTTTCTTTTATGCACGACGCATCGCTGAGTGCCTGGACACAGCCCTTAGCTACCCTCTGTTGCCTTATTGCTATTATAAACTGGTTACCAACGTAATTAGGAATACGGTCTGATATACCATGGTTGTCAGCCAATCAGCATTCAGGGCTTGAACCACTCAGTTTATAATGATGTATTTACATCACTGGGTAGGATTTATTTGTAACACTTACACTGGCTAAATCTCTGTAGAGTGGGAGACGAGAGATGGAGAGAGACGCATTCATAAAACACTATTTAACGAGCAAATGTACCCCTCTCAGGAGTTAACCCACTGTTCCCTGGACGCCAAAGACGTGGATATCGATTAAGGCAGCCCCCCCCCCCCCTCTCTGATTCAGAGTGGTTGGGTTAAATGCGGAAGACACATTTCAGTTGAATGCATTGAGTTGTACAACTGACCAGGTATCCCATTTTCTCCTCTGGGAGAAAGATAACATTTGGTTACAGCCGTATGGTTCACCTGCATCATACGAAAGGTTAGGTTATAGATGGGGATACTACTGCAAAACAGCATCCTTGCTTATACGGCTTCAAGTAGTCTCTCTCGTGTGTAGCCTGGGTCAAGTGTCCTACACAGCATACATGCGAAAGGGCACAACCAGATAGCTTGCTGCTGTGTCTCTCTCCTTAACTAGCGAGTTAGCTAGATAACGTTACCTGGCGCGACTAGCCTGCTGCTGTAGTTAGTCATCACGGGAGGCGAACTGAGAATAGCATCATTGTCACAGCTAGCCTTTTCTGGGACTGTATATCGTGTTTTCATTAGCTAACGTTTACAAGCCTGCTAACTTCTGCGTTGCGATCTTTTGTCGCTCGCCAATGCACACACTAGACAGCTAACCAACGGGTTAGTTTACCTGATACTCCACTTCCATGGTAACGTTCTTCGCAGCCGTTTGGAAAAAGCACTCGGTTCTTCCGGCTGCTAAGATAAAGGTGAATTCGCTGTCTTGACTGCGGCCGAAAGCACGAACGGTTTCAAGACACGTCGCTACAACTAACGCCACGAAAACACATGTTGTGCTGCCTCGTCCTGCTGTCCGACGTGTGTCCATGGCGAT
>NW_025745385.1:360280-387780 GCF_021184085.1 Oncorhynchus gorbuscha | reverse complement strand
CAGTCATATTCATATCTACAGTCATATTCTTATCTACAGTCATATTAACATCTACAGTCATATTCATATTCATATCTACAGTCATATTCATATCTACAGTCATATTCATATCTACAGTCATATTAACATCTACAGTCATATTCATATCTACAGTCATATTAATATCTACAGTCATATTTACAGTCATATTCATATCTACAGTCATGTTCATATTCATATCTACAGTCATATCTACAGTCATATTCATATCTACAGTCATATCTACAGTCATATTCATATCTACAGTCATATCTACAGTCATATCTACAGTCATATTCATATCTACAGTCATATTCATATCTACAGTCATATTCACATCTACAGACATATTCATATCTACAGTGATATTCATATTCATATCTACAGTCATATTCATATCTACAGTCATATTCATATTCATATCTACAGTCATATTCATATCTACAGTCATATTAATATCTACAGACATATTCATATCTACAGTCATATCTACAGTCATATCTACAGTCATATTCATATCTACAGTCATATTAATATCTACAGACATATTCATATCTACAGTCATATCTACAGTCATATTCATATCTACAGTCATATTCATATCTACAGTCATATTCATATCTACAGTCATATTCATATCTACAGTCATATTCATATCTACAGTCATATCTACAGTCATATTCATATCTACAGTCATATTCATATTCATATCTACAGTCATATTCATATCTACAGTCATATTCATATCTACAGTCATATTCATATTCATATCTACAGTCATATTCATATCTACAGTCATATTAATATCTACAGACATATTCATATCTACAGTCATATCTACAGTCATATCTACAGTCATATTCATATCTACAGTCATATTCATATCTACAGTCATATTCATATCTACAGACATATTCATATCTACAGTCATATCTACAGTCATATTCATATCTACAGTCATATTCATATCTACAGTCATATCTACAGTCATATCTACAGTCATATTCATATCTACAGACATATTCATATCTACAGTCATATTCATATCTACAGTCATATTCATATTCATATCTACAGTCATATTCATATCTACAGTCATATTAATATCTACAGACATATTCATATCTACAGTCATATCTACAGTCATATCTACAGTCATATTCATATCTACAGTCATATTCATATCTACAGTCATATTCATATCTACAGTCATATTAATATCTACAGACATATTCATATCTACAGTCATATCTACAGTCATATCTACAGTCATATTCATATCTACAGTCATATTCATATCTACAGACATATTCATATCTACAGTCATATTCATATCTACAGTCATATTCATATCTACAGTCATATTAATATCTACAGTCATATTCATATCTACAGTCATATTCATATCTACAGTCATATTCATATCTACAGTCATATTAATATCTACAGACATATTCATATCTACAGTCATATCTACAGTCATATTCATATCTACAGTCATATTCATATCTACAGACATATTCATATCTACAGTCATATTCATATCTACAGTCATATTCATATCTACAGTCATATCTACAGTCATATTCATATCTACAGTCATATCTACAGTCATATTCATATCTACAGTCATATTTACAGTCATATTCATATCTACAGTCATATTCATATCTACAGACATATTCATATCTACAGTCATATCTACAGTCATATTCATATCTACAGTCATATTCATATCTACAGACATATTCATATCTACAGTCATATCTACAGTCATATTCATATCTACAGACATATTCATATCTACAGTCATATCTACAGTCATATTCATATCTACAGTCATATTCATATCTACAGTCATATTCATATCTACAGTCATATCTACAGACATATTCATATCTACAGTCATATTCATATCTACAGTCATATCTACAGTCATATCTACAGTCATATTCATATCTACAGACATATTCATATTTATATCTACAGTCATATTCATATCTACAGTCATATCTACAGTCATATTCATATCTACAGTCATATTCATATCTACAGTCATATCTACAGTCATATTCATATCTACAGTCATATTCATATCTACAGTCATATTCATATCTACAGTTATATTCATATCTACAGACATATTCATATCTACAGTCATATCTACAGTCATATTCATATCTACAGTCATATTCATATCTACAGTCATATTCATATCTACAGACATATTCATATCTACAGTCATATCTACAGTCATATTCATATCTACAGTCATATTCATATCTACAGTCATATTCATATCTACAGACATATTCATATCTACAGTCATATTCATATCTACAGACATATTCATATCTACAGTCATATTCATATCTGACAGTAATATTTGCTGTTTCTAACCAGAGTAATTCCCAACTTTATGTCAATAGTAAATTCAGAGAAGTTGGGAATTGATTGAGATATTGATTCTCCTATTTGGGAGTATTGTCTTTTTGTCTCTCACTTTTTCTGTCTCTGTGTTGTATCTCTGATAGAGCAGAGATATTCTGACCAGTTGGTGGTTTGTCTCTGTGTTGTATCTCTGACAGAGCAGAGATATTCTGACCAGTTGGTGGTTTGTCTCTGTGTTGTATCTCTGACAGAGCAGAGATATTCTGACCAGTTGGTGGTTTGTCTCTGTGTTGTATCTCTGACAGAGAAGAGATATTCTGACCAGTTGGTGGTTTGTCTCTGTGTTGTATCTCTGACAGAGAAGAGATATTCTGACCATTTCTATTCTCTTTTGAGACCAAATAGCAAGTTAGTTTATTCTATGTTTATCTTTCATTTTCACAATTTGTCAAATAGGATTTTTCATTTCTTTAACAACCTGATTGATATCCCTGTGTGTTTGGATAATAGGGTTGTTTAAATGTTTTAACATCTACCACAGAGGACTCTTCAGGGTTCAGCTCTTGGGTTTCCACTGCTTTGAATTGTAAGGATGTTTTGGTGCCAAAACGTTTGTATCCTTTTCTTGATATTTACAATGAAAACGAAATCGTCCGAGTGTCTCTGCTTCTCTGATTCCAGGCCCTTTTCTGGAAAATCTCAACTTTGGTTTTCTGAAAGTTGATCTCTCTCTCTTTCTCTTTCTCTCTCTTTCTCCCTCCCTCTTTCTCTCTATCGCCCCCCCCTCTCTCTCTCCAACTGTCCCCTGACAGAGACCAATGAGATTTTAGTCAAGCCTACGAGGTGGAAATTCCCACCTGAGATCCAACAGAAACCCTCAGCACACTTGATAGGTACAGTACAGCCCCTCAACACACGCACCTACACACACACACATGCACACACACACACACACCTACACACGCACGCACACACACACACACACACACACACACACACACACACACACACACACACACACACACACACACACACACACACACACACACACACACACACACACACACACACACACACACACACACACACACACACACATTTAACCAGCACTATCTGCACTCTTAACTCCCCCCTCTGCCCCATATATTTCTCCCCCATTCCCCCATTTCTCCCCCCCCATTCCCCCATTCCCCATCTCTCCCCCATTCCCCCATCTCCCCCCCCACCCCCATTCCCCCATCTCTCCCCCCATTCCCTCATCTCTCCCTCCCATTCCCCCTTCCCCCATTCCCCCATCTCTCCCTCCCATTCCCCCTTCCCCCATTCCCCCATCTCCCCCTCCCATTCCCCCTTTCCCCCATTCCCCCATCTCCCCCCATTCCCTCATCTCTCCCTCCCATTCCCCCTTCCCCCATTCCCCCATCTCTCCCCCCATTCCCTCATCTCTCCCTCCCATTCCCCCTTCCCCCCATTCCCCCATCTCTCCCCCCATTCCCCCATCTCCCCCATTGCCTCATCTCTCCCCCCATTCCCCCATCTCTCTCCCCCATTCCCCCAACCCACCCATTCCCCCATCTCTCTCCCCTCCCCTTCCTCTCCTGCACTCCGCTCCCTTCCCTCCACCCCCTCCCTTCCCTCCCCCTCCCTCTCCCAGGCTCCTCCCTGTCAGTGGGTGAGGATAGTGTTGTTCAGTGGGAATCAGACAAGGGCCTGTCTGCCTTCACAGATCAGATGGACTACAAAGATGGCCGCCTGGTAGCACAGAGGAAAGGGCACTACTATGTCTACTCCAAAGTGCACTTCGTTGAAGACTGCTTTCTGTTCAAACACAAGGTGATGAGGATCACCGAGGGTTACAAAAACAAACCACTTGTGTTGATGAAAGCTAACAGGTCAGTGTGTGTGTGGTGGTGGTCCTGGGATGGGGAGGGGGAGGGGGAATGTGTTGATGAAAGCTAACAGGTCAGTGTGTGTGAGGTGATGGTCCTGGGATGGGGAGTGGGAGGGGGAGGGGGTGGAATGTGTTGATGAAAGCTAACAGATCGGTGTGTGTGTGGTGGTGGTCCTGGGATGGGGAGGGGAATGTGTTGATGAAAGCTAACAGGTCAGTGTGTGTGAGGTGATGGTCCTGGGATGGGGGTGGGGAGGGGAGGGGAGGGGGGATGTGTTGATGAAAGCTAACAGGTCAGTGTGTGTGAGGTCCTGGGATGGGGGTCCGGGGAGGGGGGGGGGGGGGATGTGTTGATGAAAGCTAACAGGTCAGTGTGTGTGAGGTGATGGTCCTGGGATGGGGATGGGGAGGGGTCCGGGGAGGGGGGGATGTGTTGATGAAAGCTAACAGGTCAGTGTGTGTGAGGTGATGGTCCTGGGATGGGGATGGGGAGGGGGAGGGGGATGTGTTGATGAAAGCTAACAGGTCAGTGTGTGTGAGGTGGTGGTCCGGGGAGGGGGGGATGTGTTGATGAAAGCTAACAGGTCAGTGTGTGTGAGGTGATGGTCCTGGGATGGGGATGGGGAGGGGAGGGGGATGTGTTGATGAAAGCTAACAGGTCAGTGTGTGTGAGGTGGTGGTCCGGGGGAGGGGGGGGGTGTGTTGATGAAAGCTAACAGGTCAGTGTGTGTGAGGTGATGGTCCTGGGATGGGGAGGGGGGGGGGATGTGTTGATGAAAGCTAACAGGTCAGTGTGTGTGTGTGAGGTGATGACAGCTAAGTGAGTGTGTGTGAGGGGATGACAGCTAAGTGAGTGTGTGTGAGGGGATGACAGCTAAGTGAGTGTGTGTGAGGTGATGGTCAGGGGGCATCATTTTGGGATGCGTTCTAAGTGTCTGTCTCTCCGTTAGGTTCCATTGTCCTTCCCAGGATTCCAGACCGAAAAAGATTTCTCATCAGAATCTTCTGAACAGCTACCTGGGCGGAGTCTTTCGTCTGTTGCCTGGAGACATCATCTACGTAACCGTGGACAACGGGACGCTGCTGAGACTTGGAGCTGAAGATAATTTCATGGGGGCATTCATGATTTAGGAGACGGTGTGTATTGACACACACACACACACACACACACACACACACACACACACACACACACACACACACACACACACACACACACACACACACACACACACACACACACACACACACACACACACACACACACACACACACACACACACACACACACACACACACATTTGTCAATCAGATTCGTGTCTCGATTATATTATCTCAATGTATAGATTCTAACCAAGGTGTGTGATAGAGAATCACACTAGAAAACAGACAATTGGCTTTTTAAAGGTATTTTAACCTTGAGACAACATCTGCAGCTATTACCGTGAATGCAATCTCGGCAAATGGTGGGGAAAATGCCTTTAAAACATCCATTGTCGGCTGTCTAGTGTAGTGTTTCTCAATCCTGGTCCTGGGGACCCAAAAGGGTACAAAAACCTGCGGAGGAGTTGATTACTTGAACTGTGGGAGTACTACAATCAACAGCACCAGGACCAGGACTGAGAAACACTGGACTGGTACTACAATCAACAGCACCACGACCAGGACTGAGACACACTGGACTGGTACTACAATCAACAGCACCATGACCAGGACTGAGAAGCACTGGACTGGTACTACAATCAACAGCACCACGACCAGGACTGAGACACACTGGACTGGTACTACAATCAACAGCACCACGACCAGAACTGAGACACGCTGGACTGGTACTACAATCAACAGCACCCCGACCAGGTCTGAGACACACTGGACTGGTGCTACAATCAACAGCACCAGGACCAGGACTGAGACACGCTGGACTGGTACTACAATCAACAGCACCAGGACCAGGACTGAGAAACACTGGACTGGTGCTACAATCAACAGCACCAGGACCAGGACTGAGAACCACTGGACTGGTGCTACAATCAACAGCACCAGGACCAGGACTGAGAAGCACTGGACTGGTGCTACAATCAACAGCACCAGGATCAGGACTGAGACACACTGGACTGGTGCTACAATCAACAGCACCAGGACCAGGACTGAGAAGCACTGGACTGGTGCTACAATCAACAGCACCACGACCAGGACTGAGAAGCACTGGACTGGTGCTACAATCAACAGCACCAGGATCAGGACTGAGAACCACTGGGTTGGTGCTACAATCAACAGCACCAGCACCAGGACTGAGAAACACTGGACTGGTGCTACAATCAACAGCACCAGGACCAGGACTGAGAAGCACTGGACTGGTGCCCACAATCAACAGCACCAGGATCAGGACTGAGACACACTGGACTGGTGCTACAATCAACAGCACCAGGACCAGGACTGAGAAGCACTGGACTGGTGCTACAATCAACAGCACCAGGACTGAGAAGCACTGGACTGGTACTACAATCAACAGCACCACGACCAGGACTGAGAACCACTGGACTGGTGCTACAAACAACAGCACCACGACCAGGACTGAGAACCACTGGACTGGTGCTACAAACAACAGCACCAGGACTGAGAAGCACTGGACTGGTACTACAATCAACAGCACCACGACCAGGACTGAGAACCACTGGACTGGTGCTACAAACAACAGCACCAGGACTGAGAAGCACTGGACTGGTACTACAATCAACAGCACCATGACCAGGACTGAGAACCACTGGGTTGGTGCTACAATCAACAGCACCACGACCAGGACTGAGAAGCACTGGACTGGTACTACAATCAACAGCACCACGACCAGGACTGAGAAGCACTGGACTGGTACTACAATCAACAGCACCAGGACCAGGACTGAGACCCACTGGACTGGTGATACAATCAACAGCACCACGACCAGGACTGAGACACACTGGACTGGTACTACAATCAACAGCACCACGACCAGGACTGAGAAACACTGGACGGGTACTACAATCAACAGCACCAGGACCAGGACTGAGACACACTGGACGGGTACTACAATCAACAGCACCAGGACCAGGACTGAGAACCACTGGGTTGGTGCTACAATCAACAGCACCACGACCAGGACTGAGAAGCACTGGACTGGTGCTACAATCAACAGCACCAGGATCAGGACTGAGAACCACTGGACTGGTGCTACAATCAACAGCACCAGGACCAGGACTGAGAAGCACTGGGTTGGTGCTACAATCAACAGCACCACGACCAGGACTGAGAAGCACTGGACTGGTGCTACAATCAACAGCACCAGCACCAGGACTGAGAAACACTGGACTGGTGCTACACTGAGAACTGGACTGGTGCTACAATCAACAGCACCAGGACTGAGAAGCACTGGACTGGTACTACAATCAACAGCACCACGACCAGGACTGAGAACCACTGGACTGGTGCTACAAACAACAGCACCACGACCAGGACTGAGAACCACTGGGTTGGTGCTACAATCAACAGCACCAGCACCAGGACTGAGAAACACTGGACTGGTGCTACAATCAACAGCACCAGGACCAGGACTGAGAAGCACTGGACTGGTGCTACAATCAACAGCACCAGGATCAGGACTGAGACACACTGGACTGGTGTTACAATCAACAGCACCAGGACCAGGACTGAGAGGCACTGGACTGGTGCTACAATCAACAGCACCAGGACTGAGAAGCACTGGACTGGTACTACAATCAACAGCACCACGACCAGGACTGAGAACCACTGGGTTGGTGCTACAATCAACAGCACCACACCAGGACTGAGAAGCACTGGACTGGTGCTACAATCAACAGCACCAGGATCAGGACTGAGAACCACTGGGTTGGTGCTACAATCAACAGCACCAGCACCAGGACTGAGAAACACTGGACTGGTGCTACAATCAACAGCACCAGGACCAGGACTGAGAAGCACTGGACTGGTGCTACAATCAACAGCACCAGGATCAGGACTGAGACACACTGGACTGGTGCTACAATCAACAGCACCAGGACCAGGACTGAGAGGCACTGGACTGGTGCTACAATCAACAGCACCAGGACTGAGAAGCACTGGACTGGTACTACAATCAACAGCACCACGACCAGGACTGAGAACCACTGGGTTGGTGCTACAATCAACAGCACCACAACCAGGACTGAGAAGCACTGGACTGGTGCTACAATCAACAGCACCAGGATCAGGACTGAGAACCACTGGGTTGGTGCTACAATCAACAGCACCAGCACCAGGACTGAGAACACTGGACTGGTGCTACAATCAACAGCACCAGGACCAGGACTGAGAAGCACTGGACTGGTGCTACAACAGCACCAGGATCAGGAGAGACACTGGACTGGTGCTACAATCAACAGCACCAGGACCAGGACTGAGAACCACTGGACTGGTGCTACAATCAACAGCACCAGGACTGAGAAGCACTGGACTGGTACTACAATCAACAGCACCACGACCAGGACTGAGAACCACCAGACTGGTGCTACAAACAACAGCACCACGACCAGGACTGAGAACCACTGGGTTGGTGCTACAATCAACAGCACCAGGACTGACCAGGACTGAGAACCACTGAGAACCACTGGGTTGGTGCTACAATCAACAGCACCACACCACGACCAGGACTGAGAACCACTGGGTTGGTGCTACAATCAACAGCACCACGACCAGGACTGAGAACCACTGGGTTGGTGCTACAATCAACAGCACCACGACCAGGACTGAGAAGCACTGGACTGGTACTACAATCAACAGCACCACGAACAGGACTGAGAACCACTGGACTGATGCTACAATCAACAGCACCACGACCAGGACTGAGACACACTGGACTGGTGCTACAATCAACAGCACCACGACCAGGACTGAGAAGCACTGGACTGGTGCTACAATCAACAGCACCACGACCAGGACTGAGAAGCACTGGACTGATGCTACAATCAACAGCACCACGACCAGGACTGAGAAGCACTGGATTACTGGGCTCTTTTATACCTTGTATTGGATTGAATCCTGGCTTTGTTGCTTTTGGATGCTGGACATTTATATTGAAGTAAACCAGTATCAAAGTATTGGATTGAGTCCCTGTCTTGTTTATATATGGTTCTATTTTTATTTATATATATATATATATATACAGTTGAAGTGGGAAGTTTACATACACCTTCGCCAAATACATTTAAACTCTGTTTTTCCACAATTCCTGACATTTAATCCTAGTAAAAATTCCCTGTTTTAGGTCAGTTAGGATTACCACTTTATTTTAAGTGTGAAATGTCAGAATAATAGTAGGGAGAATGTTTATTTATTTATTTCAGCTTTTATTTCTTTCATCACATTCCCAGTGGGTCAGAAGTTTACATACACTCAATTAGTATTTGGTAGCATTGCCTATAAATTGCTTTAACTCGGGTCAAAAGTTTCGGGTAGCCTTCCACAAGCTTCCCAAAATAAATTGGGTGAATTTTGGCCCATTCCTCCTGACAGAGCTGGTGTAACTGAGTCAGGTTTGTAAGCCTCCTTGCTCGCACACAATTTTTCAGTTCTGCTCACACGTTTTTTTTTCAGTGTTTTGTGATGGTCACTCCAATACCTTGACTTTGTTGTCCTTAATGCCATTTTGCCACAACTTTGGAAGCTTGGGGTCATTGTCCATTTGGAAGACCTATTTTGTTTCAATATATCCTCATAATTTTACTGCCTCATGATGCCATCTATTTTGTGAAGTGCACCAGTCCCTCCTGCAGCAAAGCACCCCGACAACATCATGCTGCCACCCCGTGCTTCACAGTTGGGATGGTGTTCTTCGGCTTGCAAGCCTCCCCCTTTTTCCTCCAAACATAACGATGGTCGTTATGGCAAAACAGTTCTATTTTTGTTTCATCAGACCAGAGGATATTTCTCCAAAAAGTACGGTCTTTGTCCCCATGTGCAGTTGCAAACCGTAGTCTGGCTATTTTATGGCAGTTTTGGAGCAGTGGCTTCTTCCTTGCTTAGCGGCCTTTCAGGTTATGTCGATATGGGACGCGTTTTGCTGTGGATATAGATACTTTTGTACCTGTTTCCTCCAGCATCTTAACCAGGTCCTTTGCTGTTGTTCTGGGATTGATTTGCACTTTTTGCACTAAAGAACTTTCATCTCTAGGAGACAGAACGCGTCTCCTTCCTGAGCGGTATGATGGCTGCGTGGTCCCATGGTGTTTATACTTGCGTACTATTGTTTGTACAGGTGAATGTGGTACCTTCGGGCATTTGGAAATTGCTCCCAAGGATGAACCAGACTTGTGGAGGTCTACAATATTTTGGCTGATTTCGTTTTATTTTCCCATGATGTCAAGCAAAGAGGCACTGAGTTTGAAGGTAGGTCTTGAAATACATCCACAGGTACACCTCCAATTGACTCAAATTATGTAAATTAGCCTATCAGAAACTTTAAAGCCATGATGTAATTTTATGGAAATTTCCAAGCTGTTTGAAGGCAAAGTCAACTCTGTGTATGTAAACTTCTGACCCACTGGAATTGTGATACAGTGAAATAATCTGTCTGTAAACAATTGTTGGAAAAATTACTTGTGTCATGCACAAAGTAGATTTCCTAACCGACTTTCCAAAACTATAGTTTGTTAACATGAAATTTGTGGAGTGGTTGAAAAATGAGCTTTAATGATTCCAAACTGTAAACTTTCAACTTCAACTGTATATATGGCTATATGTGTGTATATATATGGCTATATGTGTGTATATATATGGCTATATGTGTGTATATATATGGCTATATGTGTGTATATATATGGCTATATGGTTGTATATATATATGGCTATATGATTGTATATTAATGGCTATATGTGTGTATATATGGCTATATGTTTGTATATATATGGCTATATGTTTGTATATATATGGCTATATGTGTGTGTATATATATATATGGCTATATGTATATATATATATATATATATATATGGCTATATGTGTGTATATATATATATATATATATATATATATATATATATATATATATATATATATATATATATATATATATATATATGCCTACATGGTTGTATATATATGGCTATATGTGTATATATATGGCTATATGTTTGTATATGTATATGGCTATATGTGTGTATATATATGGCTATATGTGTGTATATATGGCTATATGTTTATATATATGGCTATATGTGTGTATATATGGCTATATGTGTGTGTATATGGCTATATGTGTGTATATATGGCTATATGTTGGTATATATGGCTATATCTGTGTATATATATGGCTATATGGTTGTATATATGGCTATATGTTTGTATATATATATGTCTATATGGTTGTATATATGGCAATATGTGTGTATATATATGGCTATATGGTTGTATATATATGGCTATATGTGTATATATGGCTATATGTTTGTATATATATGGCTATATATATGGCTATATGTTTGTATATATATATATATTCAGACCATTTTGTCTTTTACACAAAAAATAAAATAAAAAGCCAAACTCTCTAAATATATGACTCTGGTCGTCAGTTGAATGAACTAACTTTAATTTGTTCTTGATAAGAGTTGCAGATGAATGTCTCAACATTTACATTTCATGTGAAATGTAAATGTACACTACAGTAAACTACACTACATGAACAGGCATCCTCCTTCAATGTACACAACAGTAAACTACACTACACGAACAGGCATCCTCCTTCAATGTACACTACAGTAAACTACACTACACAGACAGACACAGACAGGCATCCCCATTCAATGTACACTACAGTAAACTACACTACACAAACAGGCATCCTCCTTCAATGTACACTGCAGTAAACTACACTACACAGACAGACACAGACATCCCCATTCAATGTACACTACAGTAAACCACACTACACAGACAGACACAGGCATCCCCATTCAATGTACACTACTGTAAACTACACTACACAGACAGGCATCCCCATTCAATGTACACTAAAGTAAACCACACTACACGGACAGACACAGGCATCCTCCTTCAATGTACACTACAGTAAACTACACTACACAAACAGGCATCCTCCTTCAATGTACACTACAGTAAACTACACTACACAGACAGACACAGACATCCCCATTCAATGTACACTACAGTGAACCACACTACACGAACAGACACAGGCATCCTCCAATGTACACTACAGTAAACTACACTACACAGACAGGGATCCCCATTCAATGTACACTACAGTAAACCACACTACACTACACGGACAGACACATACATCCCCATTCAATGTACACTACAGTAAACTACACTACACTACACTACACGAACAGACACAGAAATCCTCCTTCAATGTACACTACAGTAAACTACACTACACAGACAGGCATCCCCATTCAATGTACACTACAGTAAACTACACTACACAGACAGACACAGACATCCCCATTCAATGTAGACTACAGTAAACTACACTACACAGACAGGCATCCCCATTCAATGTACACTACAGTAAACTACACTACACAGACAGACACAGACATCCCCATTCAATGTAGACTACAGTAAACTACACTACACAGACAGGCATCCCCATTCAATGTACACTACAGTAAACTACACTACACAGACAGACACAGACATCCCCATTCAATGTAGACTACAGTAAACTACACTACACAGACAGGCATCCCCATTCAATGTACACTACAGTAAACTACACTACACAGACAGACACAGACATCCTCATTCAATGTACACTACAGTAAACTACACTACACAGACAGACATCCCCATTCAATGTACACTACAGTAAACTACACTACACAGACAGGCATCCCCATTCAATGTAGACTACAGTAAACTACACTACACAGACAGACACAGACATCCCCATTCAATGTACACTACAGTAAACTACACTACACAGACAGACACAGACATCCCCATTCAATGTACACTACAGTAAACTACACTACAGACAGGCATCCCCATTCAATGTACACTACAGTAAACTACACTACACAGACAGACACAGACATCCCCATTCAATGTACACTACAGTAAACTACACTACACAGACAGACACAGACATCCCCATTCAATGTACACTATAGTAAACTACACTACAGACAGGCATCCCCATTCAATGTACACTACAGTAAACTACACTACACAGACAGGCATCCCCATTCAATGTACACTACAGTAAACTACACTACAGACAGGCATCCCCATTCAATGTAGACTACAGTAAACTACACTACACAGACAGGCATCCCCATTCAATGTACACTACAGTAAACTACACTACACAGACAGACACAGACATCCCCATTCAATGTAGACTACAGTAAACTACACTACACGAACAGGCATCCTCCTTCAATGTACACTACAGTAAACTACACTACACAGACAGACACAGACAGGCATCCCCATTCAATGTAGACTACAGTAAACTACACTACACAGACAGGCATCCCCATTCAATGTACACTACAGTAAACTACACTACACAGACAGACACAGACATCCCCATTCAATGTACACTACAGTAAACTACACTACACAGACAGACACAGACATCCCCATTCAATGTACACTACAGTAAACTACACTACACAGACAGGCATCCCCATTCAATGTAGACTACAGTAAACTACACTACACAGACAGACACAGACATCCCCATTCAATGTACACTACAGTAAACTACACTACAGACAGGCATCCCCATTCAATGTACACTACAGTAAACTACACTACACAGACAGGCATCCCAATTCAATGTACACTACAGTAAACTACACTACACAGATAGGCATCCCCATTCAATGTACACTACAGTAAACTACACTACAGACAGACACAGGCATCCCCATTCAATGTACACTACAGTAAACTACACTACACTACAGACATCCCCATTCAATGTACACTACAGTAAACTACACTACACAGACAGACACAGGCATCCCCATTCAATGTACACTACAGTAAACTACACTACACTACAGGCATCCCCATTCAATGTACACTACAGTAAACTACACTACACGAACAGACATCCCCATTCAATGTACACTACAGTAAACTACACTACACAGACAGACACAGACATCCCCATTCAATGTACACTACAGTAAACCACACTACACAGACAGACACAGGCATCCCCATTCAATGTACACTACAGTAAACTACACTACACAGACAGGCATCCCCATTCAATGTACACTAAAGTAAACCACACTACACGAACAGACACAGGCATCCTCCTTCAATGTACACTACAGTAAACTACACTACACAAACAGGCATCCTCCTTCAATGTACACTACAGTAAACTACACTACACAGACAGACACAGACATCCCCATTCAATGTACACTACAGTGAACCACACTACACGAACAGACACAGGCATCCTCCAATGTACACTACAGTAAACTACACTACACAGACAGGGATCCCCATTCAATGTACACTACAGTAAACTACACTACACAAACAGGCATCCCCATTCAATGTACACTACAGTAAACTACACTACACAGACAGGCATCCCCATTCAATGTACACTACAGTAAACTACACTACACAGACAGGCATCCCCATTCAATGTACACTACAGTAAACTACACTACACAGACAGGCATCCCCATTCAATGTACACTACAGTAAACTACACTACACAGACAGGCATCCCCATTCAATGTACACTACAGTAAACTACACTACACAGACAGGCATCCCCATTCAATGTACACTACAGTAAACTACACTACACAGACAGGCATCCCCATTCAATGTACACTACAGTAAACTACACTACACTACACGAACAGACATCCCCATTCAATGTACACTACAGTAAACTACACTACACAGACAGATACAGACATCCCCATTCAATGTACACTACAGTAAACTACACTACACAGACAGACAGACATCCCCATTCAATGTACACTACAGTAAACTACACTACACAGACAGACACAGACATCCCCATTCAGTAAACTAAACACTACACAGACAGACACAGACATCCCCATTCAATGTACACTACAGGCATCCCCATTCAATGTACACTAAACTACACTACAGACAGACACAGACATCCCCATTCAATGTACACTACAGTAAACTACACTACACAGACAGGCATCCCCATTCAATGTACACTACAGTAAACTACACTACACAAACAGGCATCCCCATTCAATGTACACTACAGTAAACTACACTACACAGACAGGCATCCCCATTCAATGTACACTACAGTAAACTACACTACACAGACAGGCATCCCCATTCAATGTACACTACAGTAAACTACACTACAGACAGACACAGACATCCCCATTCAATGTACACTACAGTAAACTACACTACAGACAGATCCATCTGAATCATGAACAACAGATAAACTATTCATGAAAACATGAAAAATGACACCCTATTCCCTATATAGTGCACTACTTTTCAACAGGGTCCATAGGGCTCTGGGTAATAGTAGTGCACTACTTTTCAACAGGGTCCATAGGGCTCTGGGTAATAGTAGGGCACTACTTTTCAACAGGGTCCATAGGGCTCTGGGTAATAGTAGTGCACTACTTTTCAACAGGGTCCATAGGGCTCTGGGTAATAGTAGGGCACTACTTTTCAACAGGGTCCATAGGGCTCTGGGTAATAGTAGGACACTACTTTTCAACAGGGTCCATAGGGCTCTGGGTAATAGTAGGGCACTACTTTTCAACAGGGTCCATAGGGCTCTGGGTAATAGTAGTGCACTACTTTTCAACAGGGTCCATAGGGCTCTGGGTAATAGTAGGGCACTACTTTTCAACAGGGTCCATAGGGCTCTGGGTAATAGTAGGGCACTACTTTTCAACAGGGTCCATAGGGCTCTGGGTAATAGTAGGGCACTACTTTTCAACAGGGTCCATAGGGCTCTGGGTAATAGTAGGGCACTACTTTTCAACAGGGTCCATAGGGCTCTGGGTAATAGTAGGGCACTACTTTTCAACAGGGTCCATAGGGCTCTGGGTAATAGTAGGGCACTACTTTTCAACAGGGTCCATAGGGCTCTGGGTAATAGTAGGGCACTACTTTTCAACAGGGTCCATAGCACTACTTTTAGGGCAACAGGGTCCATAGGGCTCTGGGTAATAGTAGGGGGTCACTCTGGGTAATAGTAGGGCACTACTTTTCAACAGGGTCCATAGGGCTCTGGGTAATAGTAGGGCACTACTTTTCAACAGGGTCCATAGGGCTCTGGGTAACACACACACACACACACACACACACACACACACACACACACACACACACACACACACACACACACACACACACACACACACACACACACTTTTCAACAGGGTCTGCAGGTTGCTACAGTAGCTTCTCTTTCGTTCCCGGCTCTTTCCTGTTCTCACCACAGCAGCTACTGTGCATCTCTTCACACACACACACGGTAACCACAGGCAGTGTGTACCTCTATGTGCTGAGAGGAGAGGAGGATGTGGTGGGGGAGGGGTGTAAAAGGGGAGGGAGGGGTGTAAAGGGGAGGGAGGGGCGGAGGGACGCGTACTGAGCGCTTGCGATGCTGAGTCAGCCATACTACCGTTTGGAACTTTCCAGAGACCAGACAGTGATGTTTCGTTAAGTGGAGCAGACAGTCACACACGCACACAGACAGACAGACAGCCCGAGATGCAGACAGACAGACAGACAGACAGACAGACAGACAGACAGACAGACAGACAGACAGACAGACAGACAGACAGACAGACAGACAGACAGACAGACAGACAGACAGACAGACAGACAGACAGACAGACAGACAGACAGACAGACAGACAGACAGGTTTGTTTCTGTGGTTGTTTGTTTGTTAGTGTACAAACACAGTTTTTCCACCAGCGGAGCAGAGTTGGAAACGAGAAGTGACGACACTGTTCTGTGTTCTCGGCAGCGGGGAACTTTTCCTGACCTGAAGTTCCATCTTCCACACACACACACACACACACACACACACACACACACACACACACACACACACACACACACACACACACACACACACACACACACACACACACACACACACACACACACACACACACACACACACACACACACACAACAAATACACACGCATACATATATACACACACACACACACACACACACACACACACACACACACACACACACACACACACACACACACACACACACACACACACACACACACACACACACACACACACACACACACACACACACACACACACACACACACACACACACACACACGCATACATATACACATGCACACACACACGCACGCACACACACACACATCACACACACACTCCCCCCCACACACACACACACACGCACACAAACACATCACACACACACATATGCGCGCACACACAAACACACACTCACAAGAGCTTGTGTATATCCAGGTTTATTACCTAGTTCAGCATAAACACAGTTAATTAAACATAAATAATACATAAATAACACGTAGTAAACATCTCATTTATAAATAAAAACATTCATCAATTGGTCATAGTGACCTGTGCAAATGAAATCATGTCGTCCACAAATATGATGATGTCACATAGTTCCTCCTGACATGAGCTGTGGACAAGCCCACAGTGGATTGGAAGCCCATGCCTCCGTTCCAAATGGCATCCTGCTCCTATATAGTGCACTACCACCCTATAGACTCTAGTCAAGGGTAGGGCACTATATATGGAATGACGGCTGAACTGTGTGACTAAGCTCATTCATTCTCTCACTCAGTGAGTACAGTACCTCAGAGGCTGGCTGGCCAACAGCCAATCATATCGTAGGAAACAATGTTCAGAGTTAAACTCAGCCAAACGATGTTGCCACGAGCAACACGGGCGTGTATTGAGCTGAGGGAGATGCACGTCTTCAGTCTCACACAGTATCTGTGTGCGGGTTGGCTTCACGCTGCGGTCACAATGTGGTTGCCACGGGAACAGCGGAGAACCCACCAGGCTGAAAACATTCTGCACCTATGACGTATCGCTGAGTTTCTCCCTTTACGGAAATAAGAGTCCATTTTGTTGTTGTTCCAGAACAGAACACAACCCTGAAGACTCTGAGGTCACTGTGGTTGCCAAGCAACGGTAATAAGGCTTATCAAATCAATGATATCATGTATCCATGTATATACACGGTATATCATGTGTATGGCACATGTCTGCCCCCCCCCCCACTTCACAATTCTCCCCTCAAACACACCAGCACCAACGTAGTGGCATCTACACATGACAATAAACAACACATTGTAACCCTGAGTACAAATATATAAATACACATGTTTATACATTAAATATATATACATTCAATAAATATCCATATAAATAGACCTGAATTGTTTAGTTTAAATTGTTTTCATGGAGATGCCCTGAGCGACAGAGGTCAAAGTCCACAAACAGTGCATGGTGGGACGACTCTCTCTGTCTGCAAGTTCTCCTAGATGGGGTGCATCTCAGTACCCTTGGCTCGCTTCCTTTTCTCGTCTCCTTCCCTTCGTCTGTGGCGGAGCCCTAACTTCCATCCCAGGGGTGCGTTCAGTAGGACGCAACGTTTCGGGAATGTTCAGATAGTAGCAATGTAGAACTTTATGCCTCCGCGACATCTTAACGGAGGAATAACGTCGGCTCTGTTCACGGCATCTCTATCTGCAAAGTTTCACAAAGGTGAACGTACTGAACGTGGCCCATATTAAGCCACTAAGAAAACTCCCATTCCGGATCCGTTCCCGTCCAGTTTCCAGAACGTGTCCTGCGCTTTCGGCACCACCATACGGCCCATTAACCGGCTCTTTGAGTCCAGTCGTGTCACCTTCCAGCACTTCCTGGTTACCGTTGTCACAGGGTTTGACTCTGACCACTCTGGGAGCTCCACCTGGCAGGTGAGCTTTTCGTCACCGTGACTTGCAAGCTGGACGACGAGGATGCCCCGCCCACATTTGGCGGTACAGGTGAGCTGAAGGTCCAGGTACAGGAAGTAGAAGCCATCCTGCTTGGTTTGTAATGTATGTTGCTGAAGGTTGTATTTGTACAGATCTCCAACAGAGGACTCCAGTCCATGTTCGACCTGGGACCAGGACATTGTCCTGTTCTCCATCGTGGCTGAAGGGGGAGACAGGAACACACACCGGTAAGGATACTAATCAAGGACTATATTAACATCCCATTTGGTAAGGATACTAATCAAGGACTATATTAACATCCCATTTGGTAAGGATACTAATCAAGGACTATATTAACATCCCATTTGGTTGGGATACTAATCAAGGACTATATTAACATCCCATTTGGTTAGGATACTAATCAAGGACTATATTAACATCCCATTTGGTAAGGATACTAATCAAGGACTATATTAACATCCCATTTGGTTAGGATACTAATCAAGGACTATATTAACATCCCATTTGGTTAGGATACTAATCAAGGACTATATTAACATCCCATTTGGTTAGGATACTAATCAAGGACTATATTAACATCCCATTTGGTTGGGATACTAATCAAGGACTATATTAACATCCCATTTGGTTAGGATACTAATCAAGGACTATATTAACATCCCATTTGGTTACTAATCAAGGACTATATTAACATCCCATTTGGTTAGGATACTAATCAAGGACTATATTAACATCCCATTTGGTAATTTAGCAGTTGCTCTTATCCAGAGAGACACCATATCCCCAATGCATATCAGAGTTGTCGGGCTGATCTAGGATCAGTCTAGACATCTAGTTAATAATAAATAAGTTCACATGGACAGGCTGGACCTGATCAATGTAGGCCGTCATTGTAAACAATCATTTGTTCTTAACTGACTGGCCTACTTAAATAAAGGTTCAATAAAAATCTAATAAAAATCAACGCTCCTAAAACTGACAACTAATACAAATAGAAGAGAAGTCTAACATCATTCATTGTATAACTACTTTATCTACATGACGTTTGGTTTAAAATGACAGTTGAAAGGCGATTGAACTTACCGGAGGTGAGTTGCACGTAGGCCAAGTTCTGCATCTGAGGACGGGGAAGAAGAGTAGGGAGGACAGTTAGAGAGGTAACACACCCGGTGTCTGTATGTAGTGCACTACTCTGGCAACCTATTCCCTATGTAGTGCCCTACTCTGGCAACCTATTCCCTATGTAGTGCACTACTCTGGCAACCTATTCCCTATGTAGTGCACTACTCTGGCAACCTATTCCATATGTAGTGCACTACTCTGGCAACCTATTCCCTATGTAGTGCACTACTCTGGCAACCTATTCCCTATGTAGTGCACTACTCTGGCAACCTATTCCCTATGTAGTGCACTACTCTGGCAACCTATTCCCTATGTAGTGCACTACTCTGGCAAACTATTCCCTATGTAGTGCACTACTCTGGCAACCTATTCCCTAGGTATGTAGTGCACTACTTTAAATCCCCATTCCCTATGTAGTGCACTACTCTGGCAACCTATTCCCTATGTAGTGCACTACTTTAAATCCCTATTCCCTATGTAGTGCACTACTTTAAATCCCTATTCCCTATGTAGTGCACTACTTTAAATCCCTATTCCCTATGTAGTGCACTACTTTGATTCCCTATTTCTTATTTAGAAAGTGCACAACTCTGGCACTCAAGTGCACTACTTTAGCACCCTATTGCTTATGTATGTGTTGCACTACTTTGGCTCCCTATTCCCTACGAAGTGCACCATTTGTTTTACCATTGTAGCTTACACACTAGTATTGTTGTGTGGACTTAAAGCCTTAAAAGGGTCATCCAGAGTTGAAACAACAACAAAGTGGCCTTTACTTGGTGAAGGACTGAGAGACGAGAGAAATGGAACCACTGAAATGAATGGGCAGAGCTACGAAGGCAAGGACTTAACCATCCATAACATCTGAATGATACTCTGTAAAACAAGCTTATATTTTGAGTTCTGATGGGGAACTAGAAGTTGAAAAAAATCTAATTTAAGTTACACTCTTTGAGAGTCAATGGATAGTTCTATGTGTCATTGGTTTAAAAGTCCCAAAATGGATGTACCAATCGCAGATGACCTCTTTAAACTGTATTATTGATCAGATGCTCAGCTTCAGAATTAGATATCAATAGGTTCCACTTAAAACGCATTATAATAAACTGTCCACAGTCTGCACCTCTGAAGGGAAAACTCAGTGATATATAGACCTACTTATAGAATCAAAATAAACCGTTTTCATCCAAAAACACATCCCTGTATTTTTTGTTCAGTCAGACAATAAACTTCATCATTCGTTATTAACAGCTACTGTACTAGTAGCTATTAGCTAATGTACTCACCTTGTACGCGGGCGTGGAACGGGGCACGCCATGGTGCGTCTCCGATGTACCTTGCATATCCACAATATAAGGTTTAACCCCGATCTCTGACCGTAGCTCCACAAGAGCCAAAGTTCCCATGACAACAACTGTCGCCACCGTCAGGAAGAGCAAAACGACAGAACCGACCAAGAAAACGTCCAGGCACCGTCCACGGGGGCGTGCGCTCTTCTGAGATTCCACATCCATCTCGGGTTCCCGGTGATCACACAGAGTTCCAGAAGAAAACTGGAGTGTGTCGATCCCAGAAGCTCTACAGAATTATCCGTTTTACGAGTCGGTCAGAATAACTATCCACTGCAAGAAAACAAGAGGACCCCAAAAAATGTAAAATCCTTCTTCGGACGTTGGCTAACCACGTTATGACTTCGGTTTACCGGTAAATTCTTGAATATCCAAATCGAACTGGATTGGGCTGCATAGAGGGCATTAAGTTCCTGCTCTGAGTTTGAAATGAAGCAGCATAACCCAGGTCTTTTTATACCACTCAGGGTGGTTTGAGATGCGAGACCAGAGAGAGGAAAATACGCGGAAGTCATGGGTTCGGGTTTCCCTCGCCCCCTCACTCTCTCTCTCGTCGCCTCCCTCCCCTCTCCGTTGCTGACACGTTGTGAAGTGAAGCGTGAACAGAGCAGGAGCTGCCTGAGACTTTCCGCTGCTACTTTCGCTTTGCGCAAGCGGAGCAGGACGGTGGGAAACAAGAGAGAGATGGAGAGAGAGAGAGAGGGAGAGAGAGAAAGGGTAAAGAAATGAGAGAGGGAGAGAGAGGGGGAGATAAACGACAGAGAGAGATGTAAAGAGGGGGAGAGAGGGGGGAAAGAAACAGGCTAGAGAGAGAAAGAAAGAGCGAAAGAGACTCGCTTGGCGCAAGCGGAGCAGTACGGTGGGGAACAAGAGAGAGAGAGATGGATAGAGGGGGCGGGAGCGGAGAGAGAAAAAGAGAAAGGCGGAGAAATGACAGAGTGAGAGAGATGGGGAGAGGGGGGAAGAAACAAGATGGAGAGAGAGGGGGGAAAGCAACAAGCTAGAGGGAGAAAGAAAGAGTGAAAAAGAGCGAGAGAGAGAGAGAAAGCGATAGCGGCACTAACACTAACCTAGTGTGGGACTGCTTTTCCCCAGGATGTTGGTATTCCGTCGTTACAAACCGTTTTGTAACGATCTGTTGGTTCTATAGCAACCATCCAGCAGCCTGTTAACCGTTTCCCTGCTCTTTGTGGTCCAGGCCGGGTATCTTGTGACAATTGTTGATGTAAGAAAGGGCTTTGATTGGTTGGTTGATACAATAAATATTATTTGTCTTTGGCAAAGAAATAGTGAAATAATAGTGTGATAAACTATTGATTACATCTGATTCATATTTAAACAGTTATTGTTATTATTATGTTTTAGAGAGCATTTTGCTGGGTATATGTACTGGCATATTACTAATTCAGGACCCACACACACACACACACACACACACACACACACACACACACACACACACACACACACACACACACACACACACACACACACACACACACACACACACACACACACACACACACACACACACACACACACACACACACACACACACACACACACACACACACATACACACACACACACACACACACACACACACACACACACACACACACACACACACACACACACACACACACACACACACACACACACACACACATACATACATACATACATACATACATACATACATACATACATACATACATAAATACATACATACATACATACATACATACATATACACACACACACACACACACACACACACACACACACACACACACACACACACACACACACACACACACACACACACACACACACACACACACACACACACACACACACACACACACACACACACACACACACACACACACAAACACACACGCATACATATACACACACACACACCCTGCCCCTGGACCAGCGCTGTCCATGCCTCCTAAATGGCACCCTATTCCCTATATTTTGAGCCCTATGGGTCCTGGTCATAAGAAGTGCACTTATATAGGAAACAGGGTGCCAATTGGACCACGTCCCATTACTGGATCTTTAGGAAACCCCGAGCACTATACTTTCGATTCTTGGTCTGGGTGGAAGAAGGGGAGGAGAAAGGAGAGAAGGGAGAAAGAGAACCAGGCAGAGCTGAGAGGATTCACCTCAAGGAATTTCCCCCTTGGTATCGACTAGAAAGAGAGAGAGGTGGAGAGAGAGGAAGGAGAAAAAGTGAGGGGGTGGATGAAAGAGAGAGAGAGAGACAAAGTGAGAGAAAGAAAGAGAGAGTGAGAGATAGAGGGGGCATTGGTGACAGAACATAAATGTGTGTGCAGACCTGACAGTGTGTGTGTGTGTGTGTGTGTGTGTGTGTGTGTGTGTGTGTGTGTGTGTGTGTGTGTGTGTGTGTGTGTGTGTGTGTGTGTGTGTGTGTGTGTGTGTGTGTGTGTGTGTGTGTGTGTGTGTGTGTGTGTGTGTGTATATTGACAGCAGAAAGTCCACAAACTGTAGACTATGTTAACTTCCCTCATGAAAGTGAACACTTCCCTGTTTGTTCCAGGAGAGTCAATGTATTTTCATCAGCTCTCATTTACTGACGACCTCATGAGCAGGACGACACCAGGCGAGAATGAGAGCGGGAAAGGAAGGACCGAGGGAGGGGTGATGATGATCTGAGACAAACAGGAGACAGGGAGGGGTGATAGATGATGTGAGACAAACAGGAGACAGGGAGGGGTGATAGATGATGTGAGACAGGGAGGGGTGATGATGATGTGAGACAGGGAGGGGTGATGATGATGTGAGACAGGGAGGGGTGATGATGATGTGAGACAAACAGGAGACAGGGAGGGGTGATGATGATGTGAGACAGGGAGGGGTGATGATGATGTGAGACAGGGAGGGGTGATGATGATGTGAGACAAACAGGAGACAGGGAGGGGTGATGATGATGTGAGACAGGGAGGGGTGATGATGATGTGAGACAGGGAGGGGTGATGATGATGTGAGACAGGGAGGGGTGATGATGATGTGAGACAAACAGGAGACAGGGAGGGGTGATGATGATGTGAGACAGGGAGGGGTGATGATGACGTGAGACAGGGAGGGGTGATAGATGATGTGAGACAAACAGGAGACAGGGAGGGGTGATGATGATGTGAGACAGGGAGGGGTGATGATGATGTGAGACAAACAGGAGACAGGGAGGGGTGATGATGATGTGAGACAAACAGGAGACAGGGAGGGGTGATGATGATGTGAGACAGGGAGGGGTGATAGATGATGTGAGACAAACAGGAGACAGGGAGGGGTGATAGATGATGTGAGACAGGGAGGGGTGATAGATGATGTGAGACAGGGAGGGGTGATAGATGATGTGAGACAGGGAGGGGTGATAGATGATGTGAGACAGGGAGGGGTGATGATGATGTGAGACAAACAGGAGACAGGGAGGGGTGATAGATGATGTGAGACAAACAGGAGACAGGGAGGGGTGATGATGATGTGAGACAGGGAGGGGTGATGATGATGTGAGACAGGGAGGGGTGATGATGATGTGAGACAAACAGGAGACAGGGAGGGGTGATGATGATGTGAGACAGGGAGGGGTGATGATGATGTGAGACAAACAGGAGACAGGGAGGGGTGATGATGATGTGAGACAGGGAGGGTGATGATGATGTGAGACAGGGAGGGGTGATGATGATGTGAGACAGGGAGGGGTGATAGATGATGTGAGACAAACAGGAGACAGGGAGGGGTGATGATGATGTGAGACAGGGAGGGGTGATGATGATGTGAGACAGGGAGGGGTGATGATGATGTGAGACAGGGAGGGGTGATGATGATGTGAGACAGGGAGGGGTGATAGATGATGTGAGACAAACAGGAGACAGGGAGGGGTGATAGATGATGTGAGACAGGGAGGGGTGATAGATGATGTGAGACAGGGAGGGGTGATGATGATGTGAGACAGGGAGGGGTGATAGATGATGTGAGACAAACAGGAGACAGGGAGGGGTGATGATGATGTGAGACAGGGAGGGGTGATAGATGATGTGAGACAAACAGGAGACAGGGAGGGGTGATGATGATGTGAGACAGGGAGGGGTGATAGATGATGTGAGACAAACAGGAGACAGGGAGGGGTGATAGATCCACCACTCTACTGTCCTGTCCTGTCATCCACCACTCTACTGTCCTTTCCTGTCATCCACCACTCTACTGTCCTGTCATCCACCACTCTACTGTCCTGTCCTGTCATCCACCACTCCACTGTCCTTCCATCCACCACTCTACTGTCCTGTCCTGTCATCCACCACTCTACTGTCCTTTCCTGTCATCCACCACTCTACTGTCCTTCCATCCACCACTCTACTGTCCTGTCATCCACCACTCTACTGTCCTGTCCTGTCATCCACCACTCTACTGTCCTGTCATCCACCACTCTACTGTCCTGTCCTGTCATCCACCACTGTACTGTCCTGTCATCCACCACTCTACTGTCCTGTCCTGTCATCCACCACTCCACTGTCCTGTCCTGTCATCCACCACTATACTGTCCTTTCCTGTCATACACCACTCTACTGTCCTGTCCTGTCATCCACCACTCCACTGTCCTGTCCTCCACCACTCTACTGTCCTGTCATACACCACTCTACTGTCCTGTCCTGTCAATCCACCACTCTACTGTCCTGTCCTGTCATCCACCACTCTACTGTCCTGTCCTGTCATCCACCACTCCACTGTCCTGTCCTGTCATCCACCACTCCACTGTCCCGTCCTGTCATCCACCACTCCACTGTCCTGTCCTCCACCACTCTACTGTCCTGTCATCCACCACTCTACTGTCCTGTCCTGTCCTCCACCACTCTACTGTCCTGTCCTGTCATACACCACTCTACTGTCCTGTCCTGTCATCCACCACTCTACTGTCCTGTCCTGTCATCCACCACTCTACTGTCCTGTCCTGTCATCCACCACTCTACTGTCCTGTCCTGTCATCCACCACTCCACTGTCCTGTCCTGTCATCCACCACTCCACTGTCCTGTCCTGTCATCCACCACTCCACTGTCCTGTCCTCCACCACTCTACTGTCCTGTCATCCACCACTCTACTGTCCTGTCATCCACCACTCTACTGTCCTGTCCTGTCCTCCACCACTCTACTGTCCTGTCCTCCACCACTCTACTGTCCTGTCATCCACCACTCTACTGTCCTGTCCTGTCATCCACCACTCTACTGTCCTGTCCTGTCATCCACCACTCCACTGTCCTGTCCTGTCATCCACCACTCCACTGTCCTGTCCTCCACCACTCTACTGTCCTGTGCTGTCTACTCATCTGGAACCATGTAGCCTCTACTGGGTCTCTCCCATTGGGATGTGATGATTTTCAGGAGTAATGGATGAGCACGTGGCGTGTCTTCCGCTTTGGGATGTTAACAAGGCAACACTCCATCTTAACCCCGCCTCCACATTTACTGGATTGGTTGGACATCACAGAAGAGAACCTCCTCCAACAGTGTTTTTTTCTTCTGGTGAAGACCAATATGCGGAGGATCTCGTTCCAGGCTTTTCTGTTCTGCCTGCTACATTGTATTAGGACACCTGTAACCTTAATGGTCTGAAAGGTCTCGTCAGGACCCCTGGCTCACCTCAACAGCTGTAGTTCAG